>NC_090859.1:7627112-7824612 GCF_024217435.2 Syngnathus scovelli
TTAATTTGGGATTCAGGGAAACGATAGTGGTGGGAAAAATTATCTTATTAGGGGCTCAAGTGACAAGAGAAAACTAGTTCTGTATGAGATAAACATCATTTATTTCACTTTAGAATTTGTTACTGAAATCCAAGTTTGACGACACACACTGATCCCCCTTCCACACACACACACACACACACACGCGCACACACACACACCCATACACACGATGTATGTCATCATCATAGGTGTGCTTTCCTTTTGGAGATTCCTGGTGTTTTCCATCTTTTGACACAAATTAAAATAAAAAAATAATAAGAGCTAAAATCATTTATGAACCTGATTTTGCTAATCTTCTCGAGAATCCAATGGTAACATTAGACCGAAACAAACTCTCTGGTGAACACCCCCAGACAGAGCACTGCTTGAAAAGAGCGTGCTGGCTGCAAAGGTACAAAAGATGGAGGAGGGGAGGTCAGTCCACTGGGCTGCATAATGCCCATAGAGAAGTCGGTGAGCAATGAGGACCAAATCCCTGCTAATCCACAATGCCGGGAGACACATAAGTTCCCTGGCAAGTTGAGAGGAACCATGATACTCAGCTCGGCTATGAGCTAACACCAGACAGTCCCTGAACAGGCCTTCATTTACTAAAATGCTTTCATAAATGTGCCACATCCTCAACATAGAACCACAACAAACAAAGCAAAGCAAATACTTGATGTGTGTGAATGTTTTGTAATGTTTTCCTTTTGAACCTCAGACCATCGTCTGATATAATAATGATAATAATGAGAGAACCTGTGATGGAACTTATGCTTGTACCTTTCCCCCCCCCATCTTAACAGTATAACAGAAAATAAGTAAAAATAAATCTGTTATCTAACATCTCTTATTCAGTTTCACTCTCGAAAAATATTGGTCATTATAAATAATTTATTTTAATGGAGAAAGGGCAACAATCTTTAATGAATGTTGAAAACAATATTATCTGTATTTTACTCAATCATATTGGACGCATCTAGTTTTATTTTAAAAGTACACTTTTTAATTTCACAAGAACGCATAAACTGCACAGTAGCCCCCCCACCCCCTTGACATTCATTGCTCTTAATCAGAATGAAGAAAAAGATGCTGCAGGATGGAATTGCTCACCGAATCAATGCCAATGTCTAGGCTCTTTCTTTCCAAGCTTGAGAGATACGTCAAGTCTTTGTTGGTGTGAAAGGAATCATTTAGAAGACATGATCTCTTTTGACATGCATATAATGAGTCGATTTGAATAAACAATATGACTAATAGTGTGAGTTGCCGAAGTGATGGCAAAAAAATAAAAAGAGTAGAGAAGAGAGATAGGGTGGTAAAGGGGGGAGGAAGATGGCTAGAAAAAGGGTTTAACTCCTTGTTTCGGTGTGTGTGTGTGTGCGTTTGTGTGTGTGTGTATGTGTTATGGGGGAGGGTGTGATGGTTGGTCTACGCAGACATGAATCATTCCAAGCGATTCAAGCGTTTCCATGACATCGCTGGGCACCGGTCCAGAAGTTTCCCCAAAGTCTAAAAGGTAGTGACACACTCACACGCACACACTCACACGTGTGTCACGCACAAGCAGACAACCTGAAACTCTTTTGGCATTGAAATTGCATCTATGTATTCCCACAAAAAGCGTAACATTTATTTGGAATCGATGTTAATTTAACAGACGACGGCCGATGAGTAACCCTCGTCTAACAGACATCACCCCTGCACCCCCAGCCCCCAATACTCCCAGCAGGCATTTTTCTCTTGGCACTGGAGCGACTGAATACATCAAACAGGAACGTATACGAGCGTCGAGAACGACTCGAAAGATGTGGCCGTTCCACGCCGTAACTACGTAGCCCCAGACTGCTGCCACTAGCCACACGGTATTATTTGGGAGGATGTCACTGATCTAGCCGATCAAATATTTCCAGTCCAGGTTCCCGGGGACCCGAAGACTGTTCCAGCTGACTGACAAAAGGCGGGCTACCCCCTGTACCTCTTGGCAGTCAATCGTGTTATAGACTGCATTTATACTTTTTCATATACTTTCATAAAACATTTTGATCTTGTTAGGAATTAAGTTGGATACTCATTTTCCTGAAACAGACTGAAAAGCATGTACAGTATATGTCTACTGAAAAGTTGAAAGGAATTAACACATATTGTCAATAAAAAAGGAAAATTGGAACATTTTGCAGCTGCCAAGACAGTTGTTCTCTGTTTGTGCGAGAGGTACCAAATAGCAGTCCCCCCCATCCTGGATGCCAAAGAGTCCTCATTACCCATTCCAAACCTCATCCGAACACATAAAATCGACCCCTCCTCCACACCGGCAACAATAGACAAACAGCACAAACAACAAACGAGGCCGCACTACACCACCTTCCAACTATTTTCAAACTAATACTTCCAAGCTCTATTGTGTATTTTAAGAATGACAGAAAACACTGGTAAAAAATCCCCATATATATTTTTTTTCAAATCGACAAATATTTTTTATCTTAATTTGAATTACACATGTTTCTTACGTTAAAACAGTTTTGTGAAAATTATGTGAAAGCAAACCGTAATTATGCATAACGGGTAAAAATGTGTCGCTGTGTGTTGCTCTCAGACAAAACAGGGCTGCTGAAATGCGGCAGGCACTGCAGATTTTTGTTGGCGGGCTGACAGTGGTGTGTCGGTGCCAAGCCCCGGCGGCGGAAACGACTAAAAGACGCATAAGGCTGGCATTAGAGCCCCAAATCTTCTCCCCCCCCCCCCCCCCCCCCACCCTTACATCCCTCCTTCCTTTTTCTCCTTCTCTATTCTCGATCCATGGCATGGCATTTACTTTGGTTGGGGCCTGACTCCGTTTGGCATCACTCAAAGCAGTCAGGAAATTTATCAATCTGTCTTTGGTTTGCTCTGATCTTTTGGGAGGTGGGGAATAAACATGGCACCTGAAACTCTGCAGGAGGTTTAGGCAGACTATTGTGTTGCTATATATATATTTTTTTTAACTACCTTGTTTTTGGTAAATGGTAACCCTCTTGTCCTCATTTCATAATTGTTTCTGAATGAACATTTCACATGATTCCAATATTTCCAGGCTGTATATTTTCCTCACAATAATCATTGTCTTTGTCTTGAGGATTTTGGGCAGCACTTCCACCCAAACCTTGGACGCAACAGCATCTGGAGTTAACATCCACAAAGCACTAAGCCTTTGTTTCTCCAAAAACAAACAAAGAAAACATCATACTCTAATTATGCTCGCAAGACAATAAAACAGACCAAAAAAAAAAAAAATCTGCCATAAAACATTCAGGATTACCTAGAAATAAATGTCTGTGTGTGTTCGGAGTCTTTCTATTATTGATGAGACAATATTTAGCAGCAGAGTAAAGAAAAAGGATGCTAAATTGTGTCCTCGTATTGTGTAGCAAACAGATGACAACTGCTAATGCCGAATTGAAAAGGCTCTTAGAGATGGATTTAACACATTTTCTCTTGTCTTCGGGCTTGCGACGAATGGGAAATGATGCAGGCAGACAAAGGGAGAGGTAGCAACAAGAAGAAAGGTGTGAAATTTTGAATTAGCAGCACAATATGGTAAGTATTAAAGTGCGGCACAATGAGCAGCGCAGGCGACACGGCAGAAGGCAGCACGCTCACACAGTCTGGCTAAATAAATACACACGCTTGTGACCTAGAAGCTTTTCATGTCACTAACGGGAGGCCCGAAACACGAGCGGAGCGTGTTAAACAATGAAAACAAATTTCCTAGTCATTTCATAAAATGTCCTTCTTGTATAAATCACTATGGCAGGAATTAAATCATCCATTTGTTTGCCTCGTATTCTTAAATAATATTTTTGTGATTTAGGATGTATTTATTTAATATTTATTTTGTTTTTAAATGTAATGTATATTTTGGTGAACATGCATATATTTTTTGGGGGGGTAACGAAGACTAATTCTCACACTTTCAAACTAGATTTTATGGTATATAGACATGATTCACAAAAACAAAATAATTTTGAGAAATGTACAAATCCAGTATTTTCACCCATTTAAATCGTTAACATCATTGACGTGTAATGACGCATCAATTCCTACTACCAGCGAAAGTTATTGATGCTCCCGCCAAAGACAGAAATGATTTTTTTTTTTTAAGTTGGGGCTGACATTGTTTAATTGGCAGATGAACTTGTACCCATCTGTCCACTTATGGCCGCGTGTCACTGGTTAAATGAGGTGTGGTCAGGTGCATTGTGGGCTCATTCTTCTTGTAATGCAAGGCAAAGCCTTCATACCAAGCATACAGTACAAAGGTGCATGACACAGTGCATTTACTGTTAATTAAAGGGCACCTTATTAAGACAATGAGATGGAGCTGCACAGGCGGGTGCACAATAAGTATACACTATTTTGTTAACAAGGTCGTATAATGACTTGAGCCAGAATTTATCGGCAGAGCACACAGTCCAATGTCGTCCTGTTTAAAAACAAACAGGACCCTTCTGGGACATTTGAGTCATTATGAGGCAGAGTGACCACTATACAGGCATTTTTCTAAAAGAGGACAGGATGAGCAATGGAACATCGAGCTGACGTTTTGGAGTCCCTAGAACTAGATTATTATCATATTGTCAGTTATTTAAAGCAAAGACAGCAAGTCAATATTACACATAATTACTGACTATAGTGACAGTTAACCTACTGTGATGTTGAAAATGTTCCTCTGTTACTAATAACTTACTCACATTGTACACAGTGCAAGTCAACGAGTGAGATAATTCTAAGAACAAACACACAAATGGATTAAATTTGCATTCTGAACAGAACATCCATCCATCCATCCATTTTCTGAACCGCTTAGTCCCCACGGGGGTCGCGGGCGTGCTGGAGCCTATCCCAGCCGTCATCGGGCAGTAGGCGGGGGACACCCTGAACTGGTTGCCAGCCAATCGCAGGGCACACAGAGACAGACAACCAATCGCACTCACACTCACACCTAGGGACAATTTGGAGTGATCAATCGGCCTACCAAGCATGTTTTTGGAATGTGGGAGGAAACCGGAGTGCCCGGAGAAAACCCACGCGGGCCCGGGGAGAACATGCAAACTCCACACAGGGAGGGCCGGAGGTGGAATCGAACCCGCACCCTCCTAACTGTGAGGCGGACGTGCTACCCAGTGCGCCACCGAGCCGCTGAACAGAACATTTTTGCCATAAATGTACGATTTATATTCTAGTTCAACTAAATTGTCTTAGTGATTGCCCAGTAAATTCGTATTTGACAGTGAAAATAAAAGTACATCACAATCAAAATGGAGTTATAATGGCATCATTATGTATCAATGTAACAATACAGTATCGGTTTATTTCACTGCAGCTGAAATACCAAACTGCATTTTCTTTGTGACTTCAGATGATAAAAAGAGCCTCCTTTCAAATTATTTTGCCAAACTGCAAAGTATATTTTTTCATACATTGAATTATTTGGATTGTTCTATTTAAATCTTTAACCTTTGCAGTAAATCAAAAAAATGATTGAAAGTGCCCTATGATTCTGCTTTTTAGGTGTAAGTGGAAATAGTAACTATAGTCTTTCTTTCTCATTCAACCTGTCTGTCTATACGTGAGGAGGAGGAGGTGTGACCCAATAGAGATGGATGAGGGGTCAGGTGCTGTCAGACTAGCGGGTCAAAGGTCAGAGGATATCAGGGTTCAGCATCACACTCTGATTTCTAGCTGTCATACCTGTCTGTGTCTAAACACGTGTACTTCTCTTCTCTTGTACTTTCTCGCTCACACTTACAAATGCCCCTTTGCAATTACATTTTTACTTGCCTATTTCTTGTTTACTCACATTATTTTGTAGTAGCAGTCTGAAGATGTTATTATTATTTTAAGTGGTTGAAGCAGTTAACCCAAACAGTCCTTTAGTTTGAAGGTCAGATTTCACTTCACATTCCATACAGTAAGGAAACAAAATGCAAAACATAAAATGGCTTATCTATTGAGGATCTATTTTGGGCATGTAAAAAAGGAACATAAAAAAAACATTCCTTGGACTATTTTTTTTTTAAATAAATGAACAATTCTCAATTAAACAACAAAATGAAGTAATACAAATAAGTGTCAGTGTACATCTTATATACTGTAAGTGCAACATCAATAGTTTGTCGCCTTTTTATTTAATGAATGATGCTGACGAGTTTGATCAGTGTGAATAATAATAATTAAGGGGAAAAACACTTGTCTGAATTTTTATTGCAGACTAAGAAGTGACTGAGAGTGGGATTGTTGCTAGAATGTGAATTTTCACTGTACTAGTTTTGTTTGTGTGTGTGTGTGTGTGTGTGTGTGTGTGTGTGTGTGTGTGTGTGTGTGTGTGTATGTGTGCGCGTCTATGACTGCTACTCTCATTCCTGTGATGCCACTGCAAATGAGTTAACAAGTTTGACATGACGTAAAAACATATTGCTTATCTGCTAGCCTATTTGTTTAGAATGTACTAGATGTGGCAAATGGTACACTTCCTGTGCGTAGGTTTGGAATGTAGTAGTGTTTGTATTGTATTGTGGCATTATTTATTATTAAATATTAGAACAATGTGCAAACAATAAATGTCAAAATATCCAATCAAATCCTCTTTTGTATTATGAATTAATTTCATTAACCAGGCTAACATACATGTTTTGTATCAAAATTGTTATTAGAAAATGTTAGCACAACAGGAAATACAACCTGCCATTGAGATTCCAGAACAATTTGTTCCAGAAACTTATAACAAAAATAAGATTTGTTAAATTAATCTTTCCTTCATGTTTTGTTGCTTCATGTTTCACGATTAAAATAATCCATGCTTTAACTTTATTCTGAAAGATAAAATTGATTGTTTCTTATGGAGTTAAATTGAACATGGCCTCCTGGAAAAGACTAATTGCAACTTCTGGTTGTCGAATGTACAACCTAACTTCCCTCCACAATTTCAAACCGTATTGTCTCTACTTACACACCCAGGTGCATCGGGCCAACATAATATATGTATTTAAACTATTGTGGCAACGTTCAAACACCTGCATGGCTGTCACTGGAGTTGTACATCCTCTGACCACCGCGTCACTGATATGCTTTGTGTGATTTCAGTGTGACCACCTGGCTGCACATAATGACATATCTGCTCCCACACACGACTCGGGAGATGGTGATCAGAGTGACTTCATCGCGGCAGGATAGACTCGCCTGACGTTGTTGGACAAGTGAAATGTAAAGGACGGCAATACACAGAATTGTCAGGGATGGAAGCAGGAGGACAGATGTCATGGAGCACATTTTAAAACTCAGGGAAGATGGTCATCACCTGATTTCAGAAGGATGCACACACTTTCTGCTTATTATTATTACTTAGTTCCTTATGAAGCATCCAGACCTCTCAGGTCATCTGGAATTGGCTTGTTGTGTGTCTCAAGAACAAGAACCAAGCAAGGAGAAGCAGCATTCAGTTATTATGCTCCTCATCTGTGGAATAAACTTCCCGTAGATCTGAGGTCTGCTCAAACTGTCAGCTCCTTTAAATCAGGGCTGAAAACGTTACTGTTTACCCCAGCGTATTCTTAAATCAAATCCTCTCTCCCTCTCTCGTTATGCTCTTTGTTTTTTGTTTTTTAATACTTTTTAACTATTTTTTTATTCTTGATTTTGTATGCATTATATTCTGTATGTTTTCCCTTTTTTATGCTCTTTGTTTTTTGTTTTTTAATCCTTTTTATGTAAAGCACATTGAGTTGCCTTGTGTATGAAATGCGCTATATAAATAAAACTGCCTTGTATAGTAAATAAAATAAAAGTGGCAGTGTCTTCCTCAAATTTCTTTGTGTGTTGTCCATGTTCCATAAACATGAATGTTAGGTCAATTGAAGACTCAGGGTGAACTTAGGTATTTTGTATAACACAATAAAGCTTTGATAATTGTTGAAGAAATCAACTATTCAATCACAAACCAAGGTGTGAAATTAACCATTTGACTTTCTCACAGAGGGCAAAATGTTGTCTTTAGTCTTGTAGTAGCTGACCTCCCTGATGGTGTCACACTGCTTTTTTCAACCTATACAGGCATAAATCGGGAATTAAAGCGCTCAGCCACAGTCTCATTCAGAGTGTGCCAACAACTGCCATGGCAGTGCCCTGAATGCATGGGAACCATTTTACTCCCGTCGGCTACCATGGAAACTAACGGCCGAGACATAAAGGCGGTGATTCCGAGTGAAACATTGCATGCAACCGAGTCAGCATGATTGCTCTGTTGAGTTTCCTTTTCTGAGTGACTTTTTCTACTAAAATTCAATGGCACATCTCAATGTGAAAAATAAAAAAAATATTTAAAAAAATAAATACGAAAAAGGAGGAATGCAATGGTTAAATGGGGGGGTAATCTAGGAGATCATAGTAACATGTTTGATTTCGGTCAAATTATAAATGTTGCGAGGGTGAAACTTGGCTTGACTTTGGCACCTCGGTTCTTGCATTTACACAGTACAGTTGAGACAAATTGGCATGATTTGTTTAAGCGTAGCTCAGTGTTCATGATCGATCAGTATTTTTATTTTGTTTTTGTTTATTCACATCTTTTGGCACGCCTACCACATATTCTATAATTATAGTCTGTGTGCGTGTGTGTGTGTGTGTGTGCGCGCGTGTGTGTGTGTGTGTGTGTGTGTGTGTGTGTGTGTGTGTGTGTGTGTGTGTGTGTGTGTGTGTGTAAGGGGGAGCAGGTGATTGGTTGTAACAGCTGGAGAGAAAAAGGAGAACACAGCTGCAGGGAGAGAGGAGAGGCAAGCCAGAGGAGGAAACAACAGTGGAGGAAAACCGAGCAGTGGATTGAGTTCGAGTGGGTTTAAAAAAAGAAATACAAAACAAGAGAGGTGTCATCTTGCATGACTACCATGACCACTGTCATTGACGGTGTCAACTTCTCCAAGTTACTTGGCTTTGACAAGTCACTTTTTAGCCCAAGCATTATATTACTTACATCCTGCTTTCAATGTGTATTTTGGACATAAGAAAGTTTAGAGTTCAAAGAAAGCAAGTTGGATGTTGTGATGTTTAAAAGTTATATGCCATACCGCAATTATATTTACTTTTTTTTTTTGTTAGCTTCGATGATGGTTGGCAATTGTAACCATAAAAGTGTACAGCAGTCTAATTGTAAAATGGTTTTAAATATATTGTAAGTTATCTCTGTTTATGATCATCCTGAATAATATTTTAGTGGTGTATATAATTTTTAATACTATGATGTACTAAATGACAACAGAGCCAAAATCTACAACTGAACAGTCAAGGTCACATGTTTTGTCAGTTACCCTATTAATTGATCACAAACTGCTGCTTTGGCATTTTTACACAAAATATTTGAAATGTAGGATTATTAATATATTTTTTTGAATGAATTCAGAATCAGCTATATACTATGCATTTAAATTATTTACATATATACACACATATATGAAGGCACTTTATTCACAGTCTCCAATAATAAATGAAAAACAAAATTTATCATATTTCTGAAAGGAAAACGAAGGCCGTAAAACGTCGCTCCATCGTTCCTTTAAATATGCGAATAGAGTGGCCACCCAGAAGTGAGCGCCACATGAAGGAAGACGAGTGACACACGGCGTGTGAGGGAATTTTTGGGGTTGATTTTGCTTCATGATTTCTCATCCCACAGTCGAAAGCATCAGCAGCCATCATATAACACACGCACGCGTACTATGCTAAGGCAGCAAGCAGCAAGCTAGTGCTTAAAGCAAAACTGGGCTTCCATGGCCATCCATTATCAGTGACAAGCTAAATGTACCATGGTACACCATATGGTACAGAGAGAGAGAGAGAGAGAGAGAGAGAGAGAGAGAGAGAGAGAGAGAGAGAGAGAGAGAGAGAAACTAGTGAGAGAGACAGAGTGAGACTAAACAAACTGTGGACAGTGAGTTAGATCTGGAAAAAAAACTACCAAAAAGAAAAGAAGAGACCTTAAAACAAAATAAAAAAATTGACCAGGATGCTTATTATTATTATTCCGGTTTGGCTGACTGTTTGTCCTGTGTTGTTAATGAAAATAGAGCATATAGACATAGCCTGAAATTGACAAAAGTTTAGGGTTTTTTTTTCTTCTGAAATGTACAAATCGTTTGAACATTAAAGGAAATGACAGTAGTAATTGTCTGTTTGGGAGTCCCTGGCATCTTTCATTTTTTCCAAGAAGAGCAGCTCCCTGAGCTTGGAGTAAGGCTGCCACCTGGCAAACCTCGACAGGCAATCAGTCCAGTCAGTACCTGTCACTGAATTTAAAGCAGCCAGCTGGACATAATAAACAGAATGGTGCAATATGCAGCAAAATCTAAAGCGCAGAGTTCTTCGGATTGTTTTCTTTCTTTTCTTTTTTTTATTTTTACTTTGCAAACTCACACACACAAACACACACGCACACACGCACACGGTTGTTAAGACTGTTACCTAAAAGCCTCCAGCAGGAAACATCTGTGCAGACAAAACAGACATATTCAGTTTAGACAAAACCACAAACAGGACAGCCGTGTGCAAGCATGCACGCACACGCATACAAACACACACACACACACACACACACACACACACACACACACACACACACACACACACACACACACACACACACACACACACACACACACACACACACACACACACACACACCAGTATAGTGGATTTTCTGCTCAAAAAATGATCTTTGGTCAGTAACTCGCACCAACGACATTAATTTCCAGAGGGATTCAAATTGGATTGATATATGTACTAATTGAAAACGATGTATTGTACAAAAAGTCACTTAACAATGGAGGTCAAATGTTAACCCCGTAATAAACTGATTTGTCACAATGTAAGAATAAGCTAAAGGTAGCAGAGAATATGTTTTGTCTGCACAAAAAAATCTACCCTAAACTGTATTGTATACAAAGACATAATGAATCTTATTGCTATTATGTATAAATTAAAATGAAGGAAGGAAGGAAGGAAGGAAGGAAGGAAGGAAGGAAGGAAGGAAGGAAGGAAGGAAGGAAGGAAGGAAGGAAGGAAGGAAGGAAGGAAGGAAGGAAGGAAGGAAGGAAGGAAGGGGAACAAAGCCAACTGGAGGAAATGAATGAGTACAAGTATAGGAAAGACCAAAACAAAGGACAGGAAGAATGGTTTCATGTCCAAAACTGTTGTATATAAAAAAAGACCAGTCAAGAGCAATACAACACACACCCCCGCGGAAACATACGCACACAAATATACATATGCACGCAGTGCATTTTCAATTCCAGTAAAGAACTACATTTCTTGCACACTTACACACGCAAACACACACACAACACACTTAGTTTCATTACAAAGACTGAGACCGTGCCATTCTACTGCAAAGGAGGCAATGCCACATTGGCAAGGCCCAGGGGGGCAACTGCTATCTTGTGCCAACATTCTCTCTCTCTCTCTCTCTCTCTCTCTCTCTCTCTCTCTCTCTCTCTCTCTCTCTCTCTCTCTCTCTCTCTCTCTCTCTCTCTCTCTCTCTCTCACACACACACACACACACACCACATCAGTATTCCAATACTGTTGCAGCGGCGACTCCTCCGCCGGCTTAGTGTGACTTTATGTTCAACGTGGCGCGTTGTGTTTTCAAAACCTCTATTAGAATGTTTATATTCCACTGTACTCTCCAACACAGGGAAAATATATTCTAATATTTCCCACAAGTATGAAACTGTAGGATGAGCTTCTAATCTCTGTGTTGACTTTCACATTGCGCTTCAGGATAAAGTAGCATGACACATGAAGCTCTATCAACATTCACTAAATGTCGGTAAATGACAGTAATTATTATTACAATCATTACTGTGCACATCGTTAGGGTTGTCTGCGTACTACATTCATTTTTTTGTGATTGCTCCTATGCTAAGCAGACATTACGAGGGGGTTGAAGGCCACAATGAAACAGCACTTTACTGAGATTATCCGGCTTTAACCTGAACAAAACCAAAACCGTGTAATCTGTACAGTTTTATTCTTCCTATGGATTAATATGATGACTCCACCACCCCCACCTTGTTTTATCTACTTAAACCAAAGTCTCCACATTTTAAATACACTATGCTGCTCTGTTTTCAGAAACAATGTAGATTTATGTAATTCTATGATCATTTCCTTGATAAGGACACACCCAATTTATTTATATATATATATATATATATATATATATATATATATATATATATATATATATATATATCAGTGTCATGTGTGTTTCCTTAGGACTATTGCTAATCATTAATCATGAAGACATGAGCGCATCCCCCAGTGTCTCTTCATGATTGTTTGACAAAGGAGACAGGCTGAAGATGATAGCAACTCATTATGAGCGAGGTGTCAGCGGTAGCAGCATTCAGGTGACACACCGCAGATACCACACTGTTATCTGTCAGGATCATGTACAAGAACCACACACACACACACATGCACGCACACACAGATGTACACAAGCGAGCTGTGGCGTTTCTCTTTCTGTGTTACACATTCTGTATGAGAAAGCAATGCATACTGTTTGAGTCACATTCAAATAAATTATAATGTAGATTTTGTTTGATATCAGGTTTATCACTCCACAGTACAAAACAGAGACTGCTGTCATTAGAACTCCTTGCAAAAACTCATCCACTCAGTCATAGGACAGCTAACAGATTATTTGGATAACATAAAAGTGTTTAAAATTAATGAATGATTGAAAAATATGGAGAAAAAAATAATAACATCAAAGTGAGATTTTTGTGTAAATCTACTGAAAATTAAATTATACGTATATATACATATGTAGTAATTGAACCTTATGGAACAATATGAACCAATTGTATTTTTTTTTTTTTTTTGATTCCTCAACAACTGGTTCACAAAGCAGATTTGAAGCTTTGTTTTCCCATCAGTAGTGTACAGATACACAACCACTGCCAGCAGACCCACTGACCAGTGGCTAGAATGTTCTCCACTTCTTGCCCAAAGTCAGCCGGGAAACAATTTAGCCCACGAATGGAAAGTTGTATCAAAAATGGATACATATGGATGGATAGAGTGTGAATATGACTGCTGAGTGTATCCAATTATGATCTGATGAATATGAATAGCCTGTCTTTCACAACTTGTCCATCTTTACATCTTATCTTCCCTTTTTATGACTTTTTTTGTCCGTATATGTCCCTCTGTGACTGTTTCTAGTTGCGTCTCTTGTTTATCCGTCCCTTTCTCGCTGCTCGTCTTTCTTTCATCTCGCGCCATCTGCCTTCCTCTTTCTCCATTTTATTCTCTTCTCCTTGTCCTCCTCTCGCTGTGTCTGTCTGACTGTCTAACTCTCCACTTGTCTCACTCTCTCAATATGACTCCCCCGCCCCCTCCCTCTTATCTCCCTAAAAACTTGGCAGTGATCCCCGTCGTGTTTTTCTCCACTCCTCGTTTGGGGGATTGCGAATGAATGCGATCCAATCTAGGCCTCGGCTAAGAGACATGAATTTTCATTAATTACAACCTTGTCAGCAAAAGCATTATGGGATCTGAATATGAAAATGCTAATGAGTGGAGCTCATTTGCATATTTTTCTTTGTTGGAATGTCATTAATTATTACGTTTTATGATGATGAATGCAGCTGTCGATGGCTAGCCCTCCATGGCTAATTAGCTATCAGAAAATGCTCTGATCAAAAAAATGGATAGGGATGCTAAACTACTTTAATATATAGCATTTTAACACATGGCTTACGAACTTATTGTCAAGGTTTTGAACCTGCACCTTGAGCTTTTACACTCTATAATGTTCTTATTGTCCACTTGTCCTGGAGTGAATGATCATGGTGAGGAGGGCTCCAAGTGCCCACTTTGGCCCACACAGCAAAGATAAACAAATTCAGAGGAGCTGCTTTTATTGGCCACGATTGAAGTCGGATGTGACAGCTCCCACAGTGTCGCAGCCTTCCCTCTCCTAGATCCACCATAAAGACATTTGTATGCCATCCACCACGCAGGATCACAAAAATACCATACAACCCATAATGTGATGAAGCTCAACAAAGATCTCTAAATGTCAGCTCCTTTCAAATTTTGACTTTTGGCAAAAGGAATGTTAATGAAAAAGAGAAACAACAGCCATTCATAGAAATTCATAGAAAGGATTTGAACCCAGAATGTTAAAATTGAGGCAGACGTGTAAGTCACATCACTCTTAAATATGAACAAAGGATTGGTTTACCAATGTCACGCAGTGAAGTTTTTTTTTTTCCATAGCTTGATTCATTTAGTCACTATAGATTCTGAATAAGCATTAGCCAAACGACATAAAGAAAATGATGAACATTTTATATTTGTATAGCATCTAGCTTCTAAATTCATTGAATGGTTCTGCATCAAGATGATCAGGTGTTTATTGCACAATTAACTGATCTGCTTTGCTCAACATATATCATCCTCCCGATGGCAAAGCTAATCTGACAAAATGATGACGATGCGGTATGATCTTGTCAAAGAAAGAAATGGCTGGTTTTGTAGGGAAAACTAAAAAGGTAGTCACTGTGGTTTTCGAATATGAAGGTCCTTCAACATTACTTCAATGTACTGCACGGTACTGTTTCACCTCACACAATTTTGTTGCTCTCTATTGTTTAAAAAGTGCATCATGAAAAAATCTAATAAATCCCCCATTCCCCCCAAAAAATAGACCCACTAACTAACACCCCCCCCTCCCTTCTCTTGGCTTAATGAATGCCAGGCTTAATTAGAGCACCATGATGTCAGAGCATTAATTATCAGTTGGCTTCATTTCAGGAAATAAACACTGTCTTTCTTTCAGATTTTTAGTCTGTCTTTTTCCATTTTGCTCTGGACTATTCCTTGTTTCTTCCTGTCTATCCGTCTTGTTTTATTTCTCTCATCAGAGTAAAATTTGAAATGACTCGGTGGGGAAGCATTTCACATTTTTGGACACGCTCCTAAATCTGATATATGGATGTGATTCATGGCAATTTGATGAGAGCGGTCATTAATTTATGTGACTTTCGCAAAGTTTAAGCAGCATTAGTGAGATGTTATATGGAGGTGTGAATGACTTCTACAATCCTTCCTGTATAATCCTTGGCTTTGTGCGAGTGTCATTTGTACACCGAGCACCAGCGTTACTGTAAGAATAAACTAAGACTAAACAACACAATCCAAACACATCTGTGCAAAAGATTTCTAGGCACTAAAAAAAGAGAGAATTTTCCTTTGAGGCATACAATGTAAATGTAGCCTCTACTCTGCTCAGATGATGAAATAAAGTTCATCGTTGGCCTTTGGGAGCCATGCTTATAAGTCAAGAGCTCTCTCTCCGTCTCTCTCTCTTGCTCTCTCTCTCTGTCGCTCCCTCGCCTGCTCACGCTCACAATAAACATACTGTTTCAGGCTGCACATCTCTATATTTCTCTGTCACCTCTTACACACAAACAAGCACTTTCTCTCTGCCACACACACACACACAAACACACATACTGTAGCGTGGCTGGCCAGATGGGACTCTTCCACATGACCAGGCCGATCAATCAACACTGAAGGGCCCAGGTGCTACTACGCACCATTTCACAGTCTGTCACACACACACAAACACACGCACACACACACATGGAAGCACACAAACACACGTTGTACACTCACATAACAGCACAGACATGCATAGATAAAGATAAAGGACACACACTGAGGCAGCTAAAACTCACACCCATAAACACACAGTGTAACATGTATGACCCATCTTGGTCTCTGGGGGGCCTCATCTGGATGGATGACAGACAGAAAGAAACACAGACTATGTAAATAAACAGAAATAACTTTGATTAGGTCCAGTTTGCACCCTAAAAATCATGTGATGTGATAAAATGTTTTTAATGGACACTGTTGCTCTGCTGAAATAAATCATGATTTTAGCCAACAAAGTGGCAGAAATGGTAGTGAGGGTCAAGAAGACACCCAAGATTTTAAAAACTGTTGTTGGACTTTTAATTTCGTTTCAAACTTTTGGAAGCATCTTTGAGGATGAAACAAAACTTTCCCAGTTCCTCTTTGTTGTCTTCTTAACAAGTGTGTCTACTGTGGCACTCATATTCATCTTTGATTGAAAAATTGGTAAGACACTTGTTGCCTCATGAACACAGTAAAGGCCACGAGTTTTTTTAAACACACAGGCAAGGATGTGTCACGTCATGAATGGCACAGTGCTGAATTAAATAAATCTCATGAAAACAGAATTAAACATTACCTAGTATATAATTTTAAGGGAATGTCCATTATCGTCTAATCAAAGAATAGTAGGGTCAGTCCTGGTTAATAGTTGGATGGAGACCACCTGAGAATGTTAGTCGAGGTTACATCACTTCTCCTAGTGAGGGTCGTGGAAAGGTTGGTCACAGTTGATTTTGAGTTAAAAGAGGCGGGGCACATCCTGGACTGGTCGTGAGCCAATCACAGGGCATCATGTAAAATGTTCCAAATAAAAGCTGTTCTCAGTATACAAATGAGCTCTTCCTCCCTTTTCTTTTTCACTCCCTTCAAAAACGGGTTATAAAAGTTCTGCAACAAAGCAAAAGCAGCTCTTCCCCGAATATCCCAGGACGTGTGTCCCAATGAAGTGATGTTTTCACGTTGTAATGTTTTACATTTCCGCCCTCCACCCTGCTGCCTTGAGAAGACCTATGATTAGGATGTCAGATCCAATTACACTGACAATTTCCATGTGAGACACAGACCCTCTTCGTCATACACTACAGTGACTTTTATGGAGACTATGTTCAAAATAGCATGTGAGGGACACCACGATTGGATCATTTCAGTCAGAGACAAATCTGAATCATTTAATGATGTAAAACAACCATTTTTTTCTAGTCACAAGTAATCATGCATTACTACTTACAAACTGATGATCCGACTAAAGTTATTTGTCCTGGTCACCACGTTACAGAGCTGGCAAGATTCCACGTATTACCCAAAGAAAGTTATCTGTACAGTATGCTCATGTTGCAATTTCATGTACAATTGTTAAGTTGGCAAAGTTAATTCTGTAGCTTGCCTACCTTTCGTGTGCTAAATTAGATAGATTATACCAAATTCTGCATATTTTATATATTAGCAAGCGCCACAATATCTTGTTTTCTGATCAGTTTTTGTTTTTTAGTTTTGTTTTAGTTTTCATATCCCCTTCATTTTATTTCTCTTTAATGATGAAATTATTTAGAACAAAAATCCCTCATTTTTTTTCTCTATGTAACATTTTTACACTGACCTCCTTTCAACTATTCAGATCACAAAGACCCAGACTCAGCAGGGAGTGACAGGAGCTTGACCTTGGCACCATACCTAGCTGAGCTAAGGTGTGCCTGGGGTAGAGATGGAGACAGGTGAGCCAGTTTAACATGGAAGACAGGGACACCGTGGAATGAAATAGAAGTAGAGCGAGGAAGAAAAGAAATGCTAAATGAGGGAGAGAGAGAAATAGAGAGAGCGCGTGAGCGTGAGAGCAAGAGAGAGAGAGAGAGAGACTGAGAGAGCGAGAGAGAGCGAGAAAGACTTCTATATATAAAGTGTCCAGATGTGACCTCTGCAGAGGGGGTCCGGCCTCTTGGCTCAACACTCATTAATAAGGTCACACAAAGGTGAGACAGGCGGCTGACTCACTGCATTTCAACAAAACAATAAGGGGAAGAGGATGGAGTCAATATCAACAAGCGGGCTCAGGTTTTTTTTGATACGTTGCCCTTTCAGACTGCTTTATGTGCTAGTTATAGAATATTGATGTTTGTATTCATGAAACTTGGCCTTTAAGAAATCTTAGGGTCACCTTTGAGACACATCTTAAAGAAATGGGAAAAAAAATAGAAGAATCTGAAAGCCAGAAATTTGTATTATTCTAATAGAATTCTAATAGAAGACTCAAGACTCAGTCATCAGGAAGTACTTCAGATATGTTTCTTTACAGAATTACTTGAACATTGAAATTACTTATATCATGATTGCCATGTTCTTTTTATGTTTGTGTGGATTTTTAACAGTCTACTGTTGAGATGCCGTTGAGCAAAGTTCCATCCCCAGGCCCTCCAGCTCAGCGTGGGAATATTTTCACATTTCATTAGATAATGGAATCTTCCAAATAGGTGTTCCTAACATAACTGTATCTAAGATAAAACCACCAAGTTTACCAAGTCGGTGGCAGTTAGGGGGTAGGTTGCACCTGTTTCTGTAGCAAGTTCACATATACGGTACTCAAATATGGTGTAAAACCACACACAAACAGGAACATGAAGTGCATCCACAAGTCAAAGAACGAAAATGCAAACAACAGAATCCAACATGTGTACACACACTCATACAGCAAATAACAAAACAAATGATTAGGTGCACACATATACATACACGACTGCATAACGACTTTCTACTGTCAAAAGTGTGACATATGGATAAATCAAAGCTCATGAAGTCCCACTTGCCCACAAATCACAAAATGCTGCAACAGTCATAAAAAAACACACACAAACACCAAATAATAATAATAATAATAATAATAATAATAATAATATTAATAATAATAATAAAACAATTTATTCACAACGCATCACAAAACACTTGTGTATTTTGTATGACTTGATGCATTTCCACACATCGGTTTCAACGCTAGATCACTAGGAGTTTCTGTGTGTGTCTGTGTGTGTCTGTGTGTGTGTGGTGTGTAAGGCATCGGATTAATCTAGTAGGGTCGCTGAGATGACACTAATCCCTTCGCTGATTATCTAGAGCATAACATCACTCTAATCTGATGGGGGGTTAAGAAAGATAGACAAGGTTAGAGTGGGTAAAGCAAAGAAAGAACAAGAGGAAGAGACTGTATTCACATTTGCAACACACAGGTTGGTTTCATTAAATTCTGCAGCATTTCTCTTATTCTAGAAATATTATGTTGGGCTAAATACCAAGCACACACAAAATACAAAATGAGAGCACTGACAACCTGACTTCAGTGCCAGACATCCTTCCCTAAGCCACACCCCTTAAAGTGCAGAAATACGAGTGGATCTAAGTGACTCTGGGATTGATTACATTTTATTATCTTTTATTATGTTTAATTATACTTTTATACAATAGTCTGCCGATGTGTTTGGCTTTAGGGTGCGAAAGTGACAGAAAAGCCAACAAACTGAATCCAATCCAATATTGCAATGAAGCTATTCTGTTGAACCAGAGAACAGTCACAAGTGGAAAGTGAGGAGGATGTTTTCTATACAAAGTCGGTCGGACCAGTCTGTGTGTGTTTTCTATATCTCCGGCTGTCTCTGTCTCTTAGTGTTATCATTATCAAAGTAAATTGAGGTCCCCGTGTGCGAGATGAAGAATACAATATTTCCATTTCTAACTCGTGCTCCTCCTCGCTGCAGCTACATAGTATAATCACAACACTGTCAAAACACATTGCGCACACAATGGATCATTTCAGTCAACCTAAAAGTTTAGATTTCCGAGTTGCATAGGCATTCTTAGCCATGGATTTGTGGCTTTCTAAAATATTTCAAGAATGATCATTATTACATGAGTTGTTTGTGTCACGTAGATCAATATTCCATATAGTGAATATTATTTATAATATCTACAAAAAAGTAGTACGTGACAATGAAAGGAAAGTCTCTATTGTCTCATGGTCCATGACAAAACTTGAGTTAAATGTATGTTTGTAAACTACAAAATGATAATCACTGGGATTGAGCCAAAACCAAGAAAGGCAATTAACTGATGTAATGCGGCTATAAAGATCATAAACATTTGATATCAATGTTATGTGTCAAGATCATTACTTTCTGTGGTAGGTTTATGCAAATACAATTATACAAGTATTAATGTTCATAACTTTAATCTGCAATTAATAAATGTTAATATTATAGCTGTATCAACAACTGTGCCAGTAAAGGAGAAGCGCTCAATTTGGAGTGACCTCGTCAAAAAGTATCAACATTAGCTTTGCTTGTAGAAGAGGCTTCCAGTATGATTCAGTACAGTTCTGTACCATTGTAAACTTTGGCGACACCAATAAACTTATTGTTATCAAAAAATATTTTTAAAGACAGGTTTATGAAATGTACCAAATATTTTGGCCAGCGACAGCAGCAACAGTTAGAGTACTGTTGTTGCACAAGCATATTGCTAACGTCAGGCCAAAACCACACAGTCACATTTTGGTGCATTTAATCTTTTTTTATTGGTCGGTCCACACACATGGGTGTTATTTTAACAAATTATTGACAAATTTAAAGTGTTGGTCGGCACTTTTTCAATGCAATGTGTAATTTGGGGTGTCCTGAAAAGTGATGGTTTTGGAGATACGAGGATTCCTCCCAACGCTAGCAATATTTCTCTTTGACTCCTCTTTAGTCGACTATAACATAGTTTCAAAAAGGCAAACGGCTATTTACCATTTCTCTCATCCAAATGTGAAAATTTTCAACACCGGACCACAAACTAATTACGCAGAAATGAGCGCATAAGAGCAATGGCAGAAATAGATGGCTGAGGACTGACATCTTCCATATTTTATGAATCCAGTCAACGCTAATTAAGCTCTAAGTGTGTGAGGGAGAGAAAAGAGAGATCGACATGGAGAAAAAGAAGGCGGGAAAGAGAGGCACATTATCTGTGTCAGTGGCCATTTGCTCACAACTGGCGCCACATCGGCAAGAGGGCCAGAGGCACGAGGCATCATGGGTAAATGAGCACACACTGCACGCCGCTTTCCACACGCCGGGGCCAAAGGGGGTACGGGGCAGGAGTCAAGGTGGAGCAGAGTATGAGTTGACTTCTCCATTTGTGCATAAATCATTCGCTATCTGCACTCAAAATAATTACATTCCAAATTTTGATACCCTTGCAATGTACCTGTTAGCCTGGAGTTAGCGTACGAAGGTGAGAGGCTGTCATGTGATGTAATGTACTGAGATCCCTCTGCATAGCTCTGGATACAATGAAAAAAATGAAAGATAGTTTAAGTAAAAGCTACGTTGACAGAACACGTAAGCAATTCAAATAATTCCAGCTACACCAAATCAATATCTTGTTTCTGATGGAAAAAGGTTTTGGGGAAATGTAGCTGAGTGCCTTTACATCAACATACTTTTTTTAATTCTAATCACATGAAACTAATTTGCAGAGTGTCTTTTGGAATTTTGGTCCAGTAATTCTAGACCTGGATCAAACTATCTGTTCTGTTTCATTCTACAGGTGTTGATTGGCGGTCAGGGCCAGGGAGGGACCTGAAGTTCTCCCATACCGAATTCACCTATTTGCATGGCCCTTGCTCTGTGCACTACATGGAGCACATCTGGCTAGAAAAGTAAATTGCCTTCCTCAAACTATTCCCACAAGGTGTCTAGCACACAATGTCCTAAATCTCTTGCAATTCCAGAGTGAAGATTCAGGAAAATAGGGGGAGAGGTTGACAATGCAATTATTTTGCCCATTAAATCCTTTATTTGTTTTTAATGGAGGTAGGTTCTTTGGGGTTGCACTCTTATGTGACACAAGGCAAACAAAGCATAAAGTGTTGTATTAACAACAGTCAATAAATAAAAATAAAATTCTGTTTTTCTTTTATTTTTTTTACCTTTGAAGAACGACTTCCACTCGCCCATGACCCTGCACTCGTTCTCTCCTCCATATCTGTAGCACAGTAAAAGAGGGGGAAAAAACAAAGTTAAACTTTTTTTTTTCACTTAATTCATATGAAGAACTGCTCAAATATGCAATATTTTCAATGAGAGGACAGTGAGAAAAATCCACGTAGCATTTGGTTGTTGTTATCAGGTCAAACAAATAGTCATCTGGACATTAATCCCACGTAATCAATATACCTCAATGACTTTTATCCTAAACACTCAACAACATTGCACACTGCATGTCATGTGTGTACATTCTGTGTACAGACTGAGTGTAATCAACTACATCAGAGTAAATCATCATCCCTCCTTTCTCCATGTCATTAAACATTATTGATTATGATTGCAGAGCCTTTAATGTCTCTATGAAATGTAATGGACCTTTAAGCCTCGCACAGACCACTAATCCTTGCTGCCATCACACTGTATTGCAAAGGTCAGTCACTTGCCTGAGAGGTCACAGGTTTGATACACTGCCACAAGTGAATGATGCCGCAATGTACTACTTCCAGATAAATACTAACCTTGGAAACTAAAATGTCCTTCATTATACACACTTGCCGTAGTCTTTTATTCTAAATTGCTCATTTGTTTGGACAGACCGAAATGATTTTTTAAGTGAAATAATAATAATATATGTGCATTATACATTTTGTAATTAATGGGCCAATTGATCTGTGATCTGTATTTTTCTTAGTTGTACTATGTTCATCTTGTTTTCAATTGTCAATTATTTTACTGGTTCTTTTATCCCAAACAAATTATTTAGGTTTCATTATGTTTTATTCATCCTATTTTTCTTTCTGATCTACTTCCGAACTTTTGTGCTATGACATAAAATTGACTGACACTACAAACATACAGAAAATAAGTGTGACGTATGTTAAAATTTCACTAATCAGTTCATAGCTCGGCATCAAATATACATCCATCCATCTATTTTCTGTACCGCTTTGTCTCCACGGGGGTTGCGGGCGTGCTGTCATCCCAGCCGTCATCGGGCAGTAGGCGTGAGACACCCAGAACCGGTTGCCAGCCAATCGCAGGCCACACAGAGACGAATAACCATCCGCACTTGCACCCACACCTACGGGCAATTTGGAGTGTTCAATCCGCCCAGCATGCATGTTTTTGAGAAGTGGGAGGAAACCGGAGTGCCCGGAGAAAACCCACGCAGGCATGGGGAGACCATGCAAACTCCACACAGGGAGGGCCGGAGGTGGAATCAAACCCGCACCCTCTGAACTGTAAAGCTGACGTGCTAACCAGTGCCCCACCGTGCCGCCTTCGAATATACATATCACCAAATGACCAAAAGACATTTGATGGGTTGAGGGTTGGGACTTAGTGGCCTTTGAAGCAGAAGTCATGTTGAAGAGGATGGGGAGGTTTACAATTAGAGAGAGCTGCATTCAGTAGGGCAATTTGAGAGGATGGGAAAGCAGATTGAAGCAGAAGGACGAGTGCAAAAGAGGTGGGAGAAAGTGTGCAGAAGTTAAAAGATGTGGAGGAGGAGGCGGTAAGGCGTCCATGTGTCCTGCACCTGATAAGGCCTCCGATTGAGGGCTATAAATTACGCTAGCGAAAGGGAGGGGGAATGGAGGGGGCCACACAAATGGCAAAATACAAACGGAGATTTTTTTCCCCACTCCCTATTGCCATGGCTAACACACGTGTGTGAACACACACACATGCATACACACACTTTGTGGGTGATCTATCATCAGCTAATGAACTTAGACTGACAGACAGCTCCATGTCTCACACAATGATCATATTAAGACCTGCCTGACACAAAACAGACCCTTATTAATGCTGTTAGCTAGTGTGTGTTGTGTGTGTAATTCGTGTACTACCACCGAGGAAACACAAATTCTGGCTTTTACTCCTCATCATTGCAGAAAAAAAACTAAGGTTCATGTAGGAATGTATAATAATGACTTTGTGAGTTAGTTTGGCAGCTGTAGCTGGTAGGCTTGCACGGACATGGTGATAATTGTTACTTTTCAAATGACATACTTTACATAAACTATGTAATATTTCAGCTATCAAATTGTGAGAGAAGGTAAATTTTCAGGATTGATTACCCCAAAGAAATTACCACATATTCTCTGTTTTTTCAATTGTACTTAAATAAATTAAACCCACAGTTAAAGCTAGGTGATTTGATTACATAGTCAATATTAAACAACTAAGTTAGATTCACAAAATCTTCAACAAAAACCTCCCACAAATTGAGGACCTCAGTAATATTTTATCTCAATGGTTCTCTGTTTACTATGCCACTTGCGACAAATTGCTGGAAATCTGTCTTGACAGTTCGCTTTCATCTAAAACAGATATCAATTTGTTATTTTTTAAGGTGCATACAGCAAACTTATTTTTGCAATGGATCCACTTATGCAGAATAAACACCAAGTGTAGAATCAAAAGCTAATCCTCTTTCCTCCTGTTTTTATTAGAATTGAGGATGATCTTGAGCCTGTCCCAGCTAACTTTGTCTCAGGCTCACAACTCGACTAACCATGCCGCCTATAATCTAACACTACACCAACCGTGAGCTACACATTTTTTAAAGCACGGCTGGGAATAAAAGAAAGAATTTCATTAAATTTTAAGTGAAACTTTCAGTGAACCGCATTCACGTTATTCTCTTGGGTTATCACATACAAGCTCTAGCACACAGGAAGATGAGACAGTAAGAATTAAGAGCCAGATTACGTTTTTGAATCTTCTTCTTTAAAGCCGCTTAAACTGTCTGACACCCACAATCCCACTCTTAGTGTGTGTGAGTATAACCAAACAAATGAAGTGACGTAATGTTCAGTTCAGAATGTCATTCTTTGCCTTCTTATCTTTGCAAACTCAAACATTACCGGCTACCTCGTTTTGTTCTTCTGTGTTCTGTGTATTTCTACTTGAGTTTCATTTTACTGTCAATAAGCAAGATACAGTATGGATATCATCTAGGCTCCTAGAACTATGAAAATGAGATGAAGGGTGTTTGCGATACAAGTGTTAATAATGTTGTTGAAGAAAAAATTATACTGAAGAGGAAGTAATATTACTGGCTAACTTTAAAAGTAATACAAGAGCAGGCTACTAAAAGACATTATTAGTACAAGCAAACTTTCTGCTTCTGTTTTCATGTATGTCGAACTATTTATTTCATTATTTTATTGACACTTGCGTTATTTTGGGTGTGCAGTCATAATGTCGCTTTGTTTATGATACTTGCTCTATAAACACTATAAAATGGTTATGGTTGAATTTGCACAAGCATGATTCATTTGCATTCTAGATGAGGAGGATTGATATCTTTAGTTATGATGAAAAGATAAGAATCTTCTCCTTGTTGAGAAAGTTAGACGGTAAATAATTGTAGTGAATGACAAGCCACTTAATGTGTTCCTAAAGCGGACAGTTTAAAAGAGGCAATGGGTTGGAATGGGTAGTAACTGTTTGGACCAAATTCATTGGAGGACTTATTCATTTGAGATAATATTTACAAAAAAATATGAGCTGTCAAAGTCATGCGGACTTCTGGTGACTTATGGTGGAACTAGCAGCCGGCTAGCCTCTGTGCACGTCATGGTTGTATAAATGCTGTTGAAAGCTATGCGTGTCAAATTCTGAAAGCGATTGAGCTATTTTGACACTGATTCTAGTTTTGTGGTTTACTGCTTCTTCTTTTTTTTAAGGTTTCTGCTGAGGGGTGCACTGTTTAACAATCAGCATCAGTGTTACATATTGGTATGCAGAAATTATTCAAGTTTGAGGAGAAAAGTTACGAGATATGTTTGCCTGAGGATATTCTTTCCTCTTGTGAGCCACTTGCTGCAGTTCTCCTTTGATCAAACTGATCATATTCTGTTGATCAAAATATCCTCAAGGGGATGCAAAAAGCAAATTGATATTGGACTTTCATACAGCTGTGAATGTTTTCTTTATTTTTTCCTGAGACTACTCCTATATCTGCTACTAGAACAAACTATACTATACTAACTATACTACTTCTAAAAATAGAAGCAAATATAATTTCTGCATGTAAAATTACTGATCTAGAAGAAACAAAAGAACAGAACCTTTCCATAATTTGGCCCTTGGTGCGAACTAACTGGAGAACAATGCAGTACATCATGAGGGCTCAGTGTTGTTCATTTCATAACAAATTATACACACAATGCAAGCCAGATTCTTGAAATATTTTTAATGCAATTTGTGATTTTCTATGAAAATTGAGCTTTATTGTCTTGTTGTTAAAAGTTGTTATGTGGACTCCTCTCAAATTGTGCACATAGTTTTTCAATTAGCAAACTGGAAGAGAATCCACGTGAATCATTTAGGACCGCAAACGTATTATGTTAAACAACATAGGTAGTTAGAGTAGAATTTTAGGAGGAAGTAAGGGTTCAAAAGGTTAATGATCAGAAACGCTTCTGTCTGATGCACATTCGATGTGTTACTATGTCTATTGATTCTCTGCACACATAATCCCGCACAACCACACACAAAAAAACACTTAAGATACACACACACACACACACACACACACACACACACACACACTAACACACACACACAGGGGCCAGTGTTTCCTGTCATTAGGCAGCAGAGCTGTTCTATAATTAGAACATCTGGACCCAAGTAAGTTTAGTGCCAATGGCCTCACACACACACACACTCACACACTCACACAAACACACACACACACACACACGCACACACACACACGCACGCACACACACGCACACACACCCTACACGTTATGGTTTATTTTTTTTACTTGTGCCATTTTATGATGCTTGTTTTCTCGCTTTTTTGTTTAGAAAAAAAGCACATTAAAGTAGCAAAACAAACAACAGCTTGGAGAGCTAATGGCACACTAAATGAATAGAGAGAGGCGCTTGTGAAGTAATAGAGGGAACGAGAGAATGGGAGGGAGTGACAGGAAAAGTAGAGAAAAAAAGATTAGCAAGTTCAAACATGGTTTTCTCGAATCAGCAGAGTTTTTTTTTCTTTAAATACTCATAGCCTACAGATGTCTTTCCAAAAGGAGAGATTAATATTGATTATAGCAGGGCACTTCCCTTTCTATATTTTCCCCTTCTCTGCAGTAGAGGAAGAATAAGAAGCCCAGCCGATTCCTTTGACAACCCCCCTCGTCTCTCCACACAAACTCATGTGAAGCCGAGCCAACTGTGGCTTAGATCTCTACACACCATTACCACCGGAGGAACAAAAGGAAATAAAAAAAGCTAAATTGTCGGAGACTAAAAAGCAGCAGAGTTAGCAAACTTTTAAAAGTGGAGAGAACAATACTCATGAAAGCACTGAGACAAAGTACTGCCTAAGAGCAAGTAATAAGATAGCAAGTGAGAAAACAGAAATCATTTGCATGGGTATGTTCAGAAACAGAAATTGCAAATGCATTTTGTTCACTGGGACATTTAAGGTCAGACAATGCTGGTCACCCTACAGTTATGATTCAGATTTTTGATAAAATATTGCGAGCTGTCCCATTGAGAAACCTATTGGGTAAACTGTTAAAATACATTTGTTTCAAAAAAGGGTGTGAAAATAAGACAGTCAATGGTAATAAAACAAAATAAAAAGAATAAAGAATTGCTTGCTCAACCCAAGCAGTTGTAGAAAATTCCCTGGACGCCAAAAGGGCATCCAAAAGTCAAACCACAATACAGCCAGCTAGTGATTGGTCCAATTAGTCAACTAATCATTAACTTCACTTTGTTATAACAGTGCCAAAATGACGGGTTACAAAATGGAGTTATTCATTTTCCAGTGCGGTGTCTCTTCCAAATTCACTTTGGGCTTGCTGAGCACTCCCAAAAATTTGAATAGTGAAAATACTACTACTACTACTACCACTACTACTACTACTACTACTAATAATAATAATAATAATAATAATAATAAAAATAATAATAATGAGCCACCAAAATTGCAAGACTGTTTTTTTAATATGCCACCATTTTTACACCAGTTGCCAACAGTTCACGCATTCTGTCCCCTATTTAGTTAAATCAGATTCTTGGTTTTTACTTGGTGGGGGTACAGCCAAGGTGATCCCCTTCCGAGATGCGCCTAACCCATCTCACTGGCGCATAAAAGCATCAACATTGTGGGACACAACATCAGCTGCTCATTATCTTCCTTGACGTGCTTTTTGAGAGAAACGCAACCAGTAATCTTGCAAATCTCTTAGCCAAAATGAATGTAATTACATTATTACTGTCTCATGTTATGTGTACGTCAATATCGGTTTTGGTTATTTTGAACATCATAAATGTAAAGTTTAACAGCTAAATTAATCAGTTAATCCATTAATTAATTCAAATTAAGCACCAGTCAGACAAACAGGTAAACCAGCAGACAGTGAAAGAAGAGTGAAAGAGAGAGAGAGAGAGAGAGAGAGAGAGAGAGAGAGAGAGAGAGAGAGAGAGAGAGAGAGAGAGAGCGCAAGAAAAAGAGGTCTCTAGGTAAATTTGTCTTTGACAATTCAATTAAGTCTTCTTTCCCTCTAATCCTTAGAGTCTAAGGAGTTTTTTATTTTGTATATGATGGTTTTGTAAAACTCTATCTCAAAGACACCTGCCAGCTCTGAGATACTGCCAACAGAAGCATAAGTAAGGCTTAATCATTGCACAAGAGAGGAGGAGAGACATTTTCCCAAACTGGAGAAAGTCCAAGGGTTGGATGAGGGGCTGCGTAATGGTCTTTCAACAAGTGCAGAAAGTAAATCGACAAACAGTTGGGCTGCGTTAAACAAGCTCAGAAATTCGTACCTTGACATCTGCTTTTAATTACCAGTGAAAATAGAAAACAGCCCTTTTTATTTATTTATTTTTTGACTCTCGTGCTTTCATCCCACTCTCTTCAAATGTCTAGAACCATAAACGTACATTTTTGCAACTGCTGAAAACTGTATGCGGTTTTTAGTATTTGGGAACCTTGAGGGGTCCTTGTGGAAATCATGGATCATTTGGTTTGAATATGACTGAAAAGAAGAAGATTGCTCCTGTCAGGTGTGAAGAAGAGGGCCGGTAAAAAGTAGTTCAAACTAGATTGCCGACAGTCAGCACAGATGGTGGTCATGGCTTAAAGAAACGGACTAATTTCTAAAGGAAAGATATAAACATTTATCCAAAACAAAATTTGTGCAACTGAAAGATCAGCGCTACTTGCTTTTCCTACACAGATATTTCCACAAAAGAAAAAATCATGGAAACTATGAAAAGTAATTTCAGATCCGTCTCAGAAATCACAATTTAGATAAAAACTACCTGACTTAATAACAAAGTTGGTGCTTGAAGGCATGAACCAACATACAAGCATACAACCAAATATATATATTACATATGCTGTAAATAAAACTCCCTACATCAGTGACTATATTATATCAAAACTTCCAAACAATCACTATTATCATCATCACTCATCATGCGAGACAACAAACTGCTTTTCCCTTTCAGAGCCAGCCTTAGGTAAACACAATTTCAATTTCCTAAATGGCCCATATGGAAGAAGCAACCTGAAATTGCTTTCACAAGAAAAAACTGGCCGTGTCAGATTTAGTAAGTCACTTGCGGTGTCGTGCAGGGCTGCCTGAATCTGGGCCTCGAGAGTCTCCAGTGTAGTGGTTTAGTCCCCTAATGTCCACTGGCGGACCTAGAGGGGGGCCGCGGAGACACCAACCACCCCCAGAAAATTGCCTTTTGGGTATTTTCTTATTTTTCTGGGAATTATTTTCCACATCCACCCACCCCCGTAGGGACCACTTACTGAATCTTTATTTTATCAGCATTTTCAGGATATTTTTTTTTTTTTTTGCAAACCTCCTGAATTATCATTGGCCCGCGTATGCTGATTATCCACAGTATATTTTATTTCAAATCCCTACTTGTATCAAATAAGCTAAATAAGTGCTTCAAATTTTCCTTTCCATTAAATTCAGTTGTCAGTTCAGTGGTGCTTGATACAGTGCTACTGTGCTGCATGCACACAATCTACTGCTGGATCTACATGTCACAATAGTTGTACAAGAAAACACTTCAAGGTATTTCTGATTAATTCCCCTGGACAAAAAAAAAAAAAAGTTTCCGACTGTGCCATTCTGAATGTGAGGCCAAAAGGCAATCTTGGAATGGAGCAGATACATAGCAATGCTCACACACATTAATTCACATGCACCTGTACAGGAAGAAGAGCAGAGGCATTAGTTGGTTTTAGTCGGCGACAAGGAAGTGAGAGTGGGGCTCAGGTGAATTCCATCAACTTGCGCCCAAGCCGCTAATAATAGATCACCGAAACCATCACAGCATTAACAGCCATTTACTGAGAAATCAGTCACGCAGTCACTCGGAAAAAAAAAAGACGAAACAAGATTCAGCTTCCTCCCACTGAGTGTCTCTCACTACCAACTGTATGTGTAAAGTGGCTTTGGACAGCTAGAAAAGCGATAAATAGATGTTAGGTGTTCTAAACATTATCATTATGATTAGAAATAGCAGTAGTAAAAAAAAAATCAGCTACCATGTCTTGAGCTAACTTTGTAAATCCTTTTAAGCATGTGATATACGTATTTATATAACACAATATATTCATTTACTTAAGACAATGGAATTAGAGCAATTTTAACTTCAACATTGCAATTGTTTGAGTAAACACTGATCAGTAACTTAAATTTGTCATTTTTTTATTTTTAGGAGTGATTATGTGAAATAAATGAAAAGGTCCATAATTTATCCCCTGACGTAGTTGTTACCAACAGCGACCGTTATTACAGACTGGGGAGAGGTTCATCGTGGGATATTGCCACCTGGATGGCACCTCCTTTTCTGGAAGCGAGGAGTGAGAAGCCGCTAACGAGTTAGCATGTCTGCATGGGTGCAAGGTTGTAGGGACCCGCACACACTCACAAATACACGCGCACACACACTTGCACATGCAACTTGACAGTCACTGACAAACAACCCTCTTGACACACACACAGGCCAACACAGCTAAACACACCCACACACACATATATATACACAAAGCAACAAATAGCGACACACACAGATAGCGCCTGCAGATATTCTCACAGTTTTTCAAGACTTGTTGATTTTATTTTTTTGCAGGAGAAAGTCCTAAGATTCATAAAGGGCATGATTTGTATTGCGTTCAAGGATTGAGACAAATCAGTTTTGTATGATTGTATGGTAAGGACATACATACACGTATGATGCAGTGAAAATAATAACCAATGAAAAATGTGTCTTAAAACTCTTAAAGCAAAGAAAACAGAGACAATTCTACCGGCTGCTGACTGCAAACGCTCCGCTAATTCAAAATTCACGCTCAGACCTGTCACTCTTCACAGAACCCTGCAAACCTCCTCAAGTTACAAATTCCTCCATGACAGACTTCAAACTAGTGTTTGTGAGAATCCTACAAAAAATAAAATAAAAAATGGAATAGCCGGTCCATTGAAAATGCTGTCAAACTCTAAATTAATCTTTAGTTCGCTTGAAGGCTTTTAGAGTGTGACTGCAAACTATGGGCGATGTCATCTTTGCTTGTCAAAGTTTAGAATAAAGTTGCAACTGCACCACAACCCATTAGCATGAGAGACATTAGCACATCCCACTTATAATGTGGCTTAATACACAACTTATTTTATTTAATTCAAAATGTCGTCGTGACAAAATGTGTATAATATACACTGCATCATATTTAGCAAATGTGAGAACTCAGCTTAGTTATGTCACTATTCTGCCATATTACAAAGAAAGCATTGCCATCACCAGAGGTGATAAAAGATTACAAGAGTAAGATAAGAAAAGGTCAATATTTCAAGATAATACTTTTAATTTGTGAATTTTATTAACAGGGCAGCCATTTTCATGTTCCTCCCTCCGACTGCCAAAGTCCTTGCCTTTCATTCTTTATTTACTTTTTTATCTTCCTACTGCTCCTCCTCCCTTCAGCCTTCCTTCCTTTTGTCCTCCTCTCCCTCCAGTCGCCGAGCCTTCTGTCCTCACCTCAAGAAGAGGAGGTTGCAGCTGGTGTAAAGTCACACAAGAGAATTATGAGAGGCACCTGCCCACACTATCTTCAATGCTTCGAGTGTGGACGGGTAAACAGCAGAATGAAACTTGTGACAGATCTAAAAAAAAAAGTTGTTCCTGTTTGCGCAACAAGTCCCTTAAAACCAGCAAAAGATCCCATAGGACTTCTTGAAAAGCAACTGAAGCTGAACAGCATCGACTTCACAAGGACTTAAACGTCTTTTTTTTCTCCCAAGAGAAACCCACAAGAAGAAAAACTTTCACAGTGAAGTTATTTTGAGGATATTTAATTAATAACTCACAATCACAACCCTTAACTAAGACCACAAAACTGAGCCCCAACTAATCCCCCGCAAAAATAATACTCATATTCACACCTAAGAACAATTTTAGAGACTTCAAATAAACTAGCACACACGTTTTTTGAATATGGGAGGAAGCCAATGTACTCTGAAAAAACCCACACAGACAGGGGCGGAGCCATGTGGTGGCCAGGCCACCCCTTGTCACTTTCTGTCCTATCCCGACAAGTAATGGTAACATACGATTGGTCAAGAAACGGTTTTAAATTTACTTTGATGTGGCAAAAGATATGACGTGATGGTCCCAGAGGAGTGACACATACGACATGCTGAAAGAACACAGCGACACTTTTGTGTGATTGAATCAACCGAGAAGAAACTGTTCAGCAGAGTGAGAATGCAGCTTGTTAAGAAAACAGGTAAACGTCTTCAGTGATAATTTGCTACACTTTGTTTGCTACCAGGCCAATTTGTGTTGCTAAAAGCTCCCCACCCTGTCCCACTGCAGATGAGAATCATAAAGTGTGTCTGAAAAGACAGTCAATCCAATTAATTCACTTACAAATGTTTCATCATTTCTTGAAAGCCTTCTGTTCTTCTTACCTTATTGTGTTATTCTTGTTTCCACTTTAGTTTACTGTACCAAACAAAGTTCCTTGCTTTATAAGTGCGTGAATGTCTGGACACAACGAAAGATCTTGAAGTTTATTTTCATCCATCCATTTTCTGAACCGCTTAGTCCCCACGGGGGTCGCGGGTGTGCTGGAGTCTATCCCAGCCGTCATCGGGCAGTAGGCGGGGGACACCCCGAACCGGTTGCCAGCCAATCGCAGGCCACACAGAGACAAACAACCATTTGCACTCGTACTCACACCTAGGGACAATTTGGAGTCTTCAATCGGCCTACCAAGCATGTTTTTGGGATGTGGGAGGAAACCGGAGTGCCCGGAGAAAACCCATGCGGGCCCTGGGAGAACATGCAAACTCCACACAGGGAGGGCCGCAGGTGGAATCGAGCCCGCACCCTCCTAATTGTGAGGCAGACGTGCTACCCAGTGCCCCACCGAGCCGCCTCGAAGTTTATTTTAAGAAAATAAATCTTTCTCTCTGACTCAAATACCGTATCATGGAGGCCAGTCCAATATTGGATTGTGTTAACAAATTACATCCACATCACTGCGTCAAAATGCCATATAATTTCAAGTTGTCGCATTTGACTGACATTCCTTTGTGTCCATATCAGCTTGAGGGCAACATGGTGAAACCAACCAACTTGCTGACATAGCAGCCTTGTTGGGCCATTCCCCAATCAACCAGAACTCCATGTTTACCTTTCAAAAAAAACATTGCATTCATCAATGAACAAAACCATTTCAGACCACTGCAGACCATTTGAGACCACTTTGATATAAACATATCTAGTTGTGTGGCCTAAGAAGTACAAAATACAAGAAATCATATCAATCAGGAAAATTAAATTGAACACACACAAGAAAGAGCCCTCCAGAGAGTTCAGTGACCAGATGTCAGGAGGGCAGAGTGCGTCACTTGACTGAGAACAGGCGTGCGTGCATGCATGTGTGTGTGTGTGTGTGTGTGTGTGTGTGTGTGTGTGTGTGTGTGTGTGTGTGTGTGTACAACTACTCCATAAGTTCATTGATCTAAAAAAAAAAAAAAACACCCACCCACATGCACATCCACACTGGCAAACACTAAAGTGAAGGCTTCCCCTTTGAAAACCACATAAGACATGTCAGGGCACGCAGTAAGGAAAGCTCCGCTACTCTATCTGCAAGTGTGTGTCTGTGTGTGTGATGGAGCACAGTTGGGTAATTCCCAATTCACACACTCACCTCATTCATTATTTTTTAAAAGTTAATCTGATGTGGCTTTACACAGTTTGCACACATTAATACTGTTGTTTTAGAAAGTCTTTGACTTTCTGCGACATTAATCTTATTTGTCTGTATTAAGCTTCTCTTATTTCATCACTTGACGGTTGAGGTAACAAGTGAGGCTGAGGAAGGAAGAAATAAAAAAAAAAAAAAAAAAGATCGGAAAAAGGGTGCGCATTAATAAAATATGCAGGGCAAGGCGATTTCTCTGCTGCATGTGCCACATGCATGGATCCCCCGCATCTTTTCAAATGCTTGGCAATGAAATTCCGAATGAAAATACTGTTGATGATTTACTGTCTTTATGGAGGCTTACTCCTTTATCTTCAGACTCGGGGCAGCCACTTGAGCGCAAGTAACCACTTACGACCTCCCCAGCTTCATCCTCAGTCATCACAGTAATGATGGGATCTGAACTATACTCACAGTCGAGGAAGGTGGGGTGAGCTGCGACTTATTTGCATAAGACAGGACCGCCCCCCTCAAAACTTTTTACATTGCTCCAACACAAACCTTAACAATGTGCCATCATTTTTCTCTTTTAACTTGAAGGTACAGTTTAAAATTTTAGGATATGGGGTAGGTGACATTTTTCAGTTATTTAGCTAGCTGTTTTGAAGAGATGTCCTCTGTAGCGATGGAAACTGTGCATATGAGTGAATACAGCTGTCAAAGTCTATAACTGAAGTTATTATATTAACAGAAAACAGAACTTGCTGCTTCACATTTCACATTGTTACTATTCAGAGAACCTTAATTTGGCTTGCACACAAGAAAGAGCAAATGACCTCGGAGAACAATAATTGCATTCATGTGAGTTCACCACATACAAGCACAAACATACCAAGGATAAAAGAGCAGCACAAAAAGCATAACGTCGTATACTGCACAGTACGTATTCACAGTAACCAAACAACCAGTAAAGCTGAAAGATCTTTGACGGAAACCCATTGGAGGGAAAATCCCTGACATGGCAAATAAAGATTTTCTCAGCGTGTTTTTCCCATTTAAATATGAATCAAATCAATTCCTTGTCTTTAGAAATGAATCACAAACTTAGTCACTGTTAACTGTAATGCACATGGTCACAGCAGAACATGTGCTGGACAGCCAAAGTAGCTTTTAAGAAGATCTCCTCCCTTGACTGTGCATCCTAAAATTTTACAATGAGTGTCAGTTTAGTTTTCGAGCTTTTGGTTAGGTTGCAGCAGTTTGCTTTCCAACGCTTGTGATGAATATGGCTATATGAAACAGCTGGTTACTCTCCATTGCTTATGTGATGAGTCAAAATCAGGAAGGAGCCAGCTGGATGGAGTCTGCAAAAGTCTCATTCAAGACCCGTAGCAAGGAGAGAATACCAGATCACAGCAACATCTGGGTTTGTCTGTCAGCAAAACAAAAACAACAAAAATACTATGGACTAAAATTAACACAGTGTCAGTGACACAGGTTGTTGACCAAGGGAAAAAAAATCAGCTTGGGACATAATAATAATAATAATTGATGATTAAATTAATTGAAAGGTAATAATCATTCTAATCCTGGGAGTCACGCTTCAGAGTGACTAGTCTTTAGGAGCTATGTGCAATAATAAAAAATATAATGTGCAGCGGGGAGGGTGTCTACTAAAGCATTTTTATGTAATATGAAATTAATGTAAATATTGTGGCATGTGGGCAAGAAGGGGCAAACCAGGAATCCATATGTGACATCTTAATCAGTTGTATGGGAACATTGTATTTTGTATCTGTATTTTAGCCTCTTGTAAATAAAAACGTATTCCTGTAAATAGATGTCGAGAGAGGGACAATAGCATCTGAAATTTCCCTTAGGATCAAAACAAAACTGGTTCATAACCTTTGTGTCTCCGGAAAAACAAGCTCGAATGTCAGCTATATTCATGTTCATCTCCCATGCAGGAAAATTCTCTTGATCTCATTACTCCCATTGACAGCTTTTAGATGATTCAGAATGCTGTCAATATTCCAGACAGGAGCAGCTTATAAAGAAAAGGCAATATAAACCACATATCCCTTGTATATTTAGAAAAAAAATATTGTATCCGCAGTGGGTTAGTCTTTTCTATTTCATACACAACACAATTCTATGCATCTCATCGCTATCACTGACAGCTTTCAGATGATTCTGGTGCACGTGAATGAATCCAAAAGCGTAAGAAAAGGAGCAAGCAGCCTAGCCACATTTATTACCAGAACAGATGGTACCATCCTAGTGCATACTATCTTCAGAACAGAAAAAAACAAACACATTGCAGAATAACCCTCCGATTTCTACACCCACCGTACTACTATTTAGGTGAGGTGCCCTACACACTGAAAAACAATCTGACTTCATGAGTACTGCTTCAGTCCGTCAGTATGTGTCTGCAATTTTTCTTCATTTTATTTTTAACTATAGCGCTATACTTGTTCACTGCCCTTACAATGTCACCAAAGCAAGCAGATTGTAATGACAAAATGTGCAATTGAACATGCCATGTGCTGTCTCTTGTTCTTGCTAGCTAACAAACTAAATTGGCGAACAAGCAACTCATTCAGAACATATGTGCCTGGTAATAGAATAAAAAACGTCGCTGAAAATTGCAGCAAAAATTTATTGATAATTTTCTACCAAGCTTCTTCCCACATGTTGGATTAGAAGTAATTGAAGACTAAAGAAAAAAGAGATTCAATGGTCATGATCAGGAGAGAGTTTTCCCATTCATATTCTTTTTACACTTGAAAATCATACACTCACGCATGCAGAGCCTCAAATGAGAAAGAGCTGTGTAAATGTGGAGCAAGGCTGGGTCTCTGCAGCCTTGTGAGTCTGGGCCACAGTAGGGACGGAGAACAGTCACTACTTGTTTTATTGCCTCATGATGAACACCTGCAACGACTGAGGGGGAGGAGGGGAAAAAAAAGGTCGAGGGCAGACAAAAAGCTCACATCTGTGTGTGTGTGTGTGAGAGAGTGAGGTACTATGGGAATGCCTGTGTGTGTGTGTGCGTGTGTGTGTTGTGTGTGTAGGTCTCAGGTTACATTCTTGTGGACAGGCTGCCAAATGAGACCGTCTGTGCACATGCTGCTCACAGCCTCCGACATATACACGCCCTCGTATACTGGTAACTATGTTGGTAAATATACCACATGACTAACTGTGTCAGCTCTTTCTTGCATAATTTTGATTTTATGAGTTGACATAAGTTTAGGCGAAAGGAAAAGCTAATGATACAGTACGTTTAGGCAATATTAGAGCTTATTATCTCAAGCGAAATAATCCCCCCCAATACTGGACCACAATGGCTTCTGTTACCTTGACATTTAGGGATGCAGCTACTTGCAGAGTCTTGACCCCAAAATGTCATTTGGATCTTGGGAACCCTAACCTTGGTACAAAGGTACAATGAGTTATTTGGGAATCCTCTAATAAGACCAACAAATATGGACCCCAGCCGGACAACTATTTCTCAATAAACATGTTTCACAGAACCTTTACTCAAATATCTGGAACTACTATGGATCTACGGAAGTGACAGTGGTGATAAAAGTAGTCTCCTTGCCTATTTCTTGCAGAATTTATTGATGCTCTTTTAGCTACAAAAGGAAAGAGAGACCTGAAAAAAAACACTCCTCATGTGGGTAAATATCATGCCATACATTTTTGAATCAGTATATACAGTATCAGATGGAATCAGAGTGTCTTGATAGAAACTATTCTGAAAGGATGGGTGAGTTCCGAGCTTTATTTTAAGGTATCGGTACTCATGGGGACTGCCAATACCATCCACCGATACTTAAGGCAAATAAAGTCTGACATTAAGTCGACAGTAGTTGACGCCATTCTATGGCAACTCATCATCGGCTTCTCCTTTCCTACTAAATATGGTATCATTTGCTGTTGTTTTATTTTGTGCATTTATGTTGAATTCAAAACTTGGGGCTATCCCATAGACCAGGGGTGTCAAACTCATTTTTTTCACGGGCCGCATTGTAGTTATACCTTCTTTTGGAAGGCTATTATGACTGTCAACCCAAATAAATGTATGAGCACCTCATATTATATACAGTAAAAGCTACAAAACAAACTGACAAATAACTCATTTTCAAATCAAATGAGTAAAAACTGTTCAAACATTTAAAAAAAGATATTATTAAAAGCGAAGACAATTTGCAATTCTAGTATTGACACGCAAATTTGATGCAAAATTTGTCTTCGCGGGCCACATAAAATGATGTGGCGGGCCGTATCTGGCCCCCGGGCCTTGAGTTTGACACCCGTGCCATAGACCAAAAGAATCCATCTCTACAGGTTACACATCCATTCAGGAAACAGTTTATTGAGGAAACGGTGCCTGTTTTCCTGGAAATACAGCTGTGCCCTACAGTGAAGATATATTGCTGCTACCTTTTGACTTCGGCTTCTAAAGCAAAAAACCGAAAATGATTCATTCAGGACAACAAGCTATTCTAAATCACCAGTGACTATTCAAACACATTTTTCCACACATTACATCACGCAGAAGGCGGACCCAAATACAAACAGGTGGCTGAAGTAACCGGCCCCCCATTATTTTGCAGACTATAAGGCACACTTAAAATTTTCTCAAAAACCACCAATGTGTCTTAAAATCAGGTAGCCTTATGTATGGATGTTAAATTGAAGTTGAATAAAGTTTGACTTATATGCTGTATTAGTTTGTTTCCTTTAATGCGCTTTATAATCTTATCTGAAAAATACGGTATCTTCTCGAAGAAAAAGTCACTGTAGCTCATTACTGTGTTGCATTCACACTGCAGCCTAGTTCCAAAAAAACATTTATGTAAATTAAGCTGACACAGCAGACGTAACTGCTCTACACTCAACAATGTAGGTGGCAGTAGATAATAGACTTCTCCCCAATTTGTTGTGACTGATCTCTTGACCTCCAACCATCGTATCATTTTATGAGGCCAACCTTGCTTTCCAGACATTGAAAAGAAATGCCATGAAAATACAGAAGCCAATTATTTTAACACAGGAAAGTTTTTTTTTTCTTATTGCATAACATTGTCAGCAATCAAATATATGTGCCAGACTGTCATATGCACATCAAAATCCAACCAACTTTTAAGGCTACAAAATCTAAGGGTGTTTTCCAGTTGTCTTGTTTAGTTTGGCTGAACTGATCTCTGGTTCATGCAACCCCTTGGTGTGGTTTGTTTGGGCAGGTGTGGACACAGCATTTGAACTTAGATACAGACCGCTTGAAGAAGTGGTCCTGAAGTCCAGTGATTATTTGTTGTGTAATGTGATTCAGCCTTGATCTAACCAAAAAGTGTAAATGTTCAGAACATAGTCAGGCATATGCACATATTGTTTACTTACTTACTTCTGTGCGCACAAACCTTTATTTATTATTTGAAATATTAAAAAATAGTAGCAACCGTTTGGAAACGGTCGATGAATTCTTTTCAAAAGAGCCTATCATGATTGAACGTCAAACCAAGCTAATAACTCGCCATTTTGTTTTACATACGTATGTACATAACAGAGTGTGTTGAGAGGTGGGGGGGGGGGGGGTTAGGGTTAGGGTTAGGGGGGGGGGGGGGGGGGGGGCGCTGTCAACATTACAACGCACCAGCTGGTTTTAGAGTATTCTGGTTTGTCATTTATATTGACTGACCAGTTTCAACTCAAACATTGTGTAGTTTATACTAAAGTGTTCCAAACATTTTAAATAACAAATGATGTGTGTTTCAGTGTGCTCGGTGGCGCACTGGGTAGCACGTCCGCCTCACAGTTAGGGCACTCCGGTTTCCTCCCACATCCCAAAAACATGCTTGGTAGGCCGATTGATCACTCCAAATTGTCCCTAGGTGTGAGTGCGAGTGCGAATGGTTGTTTGTCTCTGTGTGCCCTGCGATTGGCTGGCAACCGGTTCAGGGTGTCCCCCGCCTACTGCCCGATGACGGCTGGGATAGGCTCCAGCACGCCCGCGACCCCCTTGGGGACTAAGCGGTTCAGAAAATGGATGGATGGATGGATGATGTGTTTCATCACTGTCGACATTTGGGTCAATTGAAAGTTGTACATTTTTAGACAAAGTGATTTCAAATTTAAGATTTAAAAAAAGCAACAGGTCTAAGGGATGCGTTTTTGCTTTGAATAGAATTGTAGCATCGGATATCAGACATCAACAATGAAATATCAATTTGTCAGGAAAAAGATATTTGAGGATTTTGTTTTTCCTAATGTCAGTGTAACAACTCATACATCAACTTGAGACACGTGTCTTACAACTGAGGATGCCCTTAAACGAGATGGTTCTTACGACCACTTTTGCCGTGTAATGTAAGATGGTGAAGCAGACATTTGATTCATGTTTCCGAAGTAGGTGTTAAATTCTTTTGAATTATTATTTGGTAAGTCTCGAGTGTAAATCTATAAGATCTACAATCCTTGGCTTTCAGTAACACAGCAGCAGGGAAACAACTTCATTATGCTGCATTTATTGGATAATTGGTTCTTCGAATGGCTCCAAGCTGCCAAACGATGGCCATCCAACAGACAGCAGGCAAGAAAAGTGGGAAAAGAGATGAAAGCCTAGAAATCGCTCCCCCCCCCTCCTGAAATTAAAATCATGCCTTCTTAAATATGCTTTTAACCAAAGGCAAAAGCACTCGCAAGTAAATGTTTCAGCCTCAAGTTGTAGCCATTAAAAAAAATATACCGCATAAAAAATGCCCAAAAACATTATACATTATACTGTAAAACAAGAATAGAAAAAATAAACAAGTGCAATAAGACTGTACTAGTTGAAAACGGGTAAATTAGCCAAACGTGATTTTATTATTTTATTTTTAAGTAAGTATTCACACAAACAGGCTACGCAGAAATTGTGCAAAACTACAAATTTTTCACAGGGAGAGTTTTAAAGGGTGTAATGTTTGAAGTGAAGAGGGGAAAGCGGGACAAATGTTTATAGTGAGAAGTTCTTGGTATTTAGAGCCTTGAAAGAATGGAATGTAGCGGGAAGATCAATGTGTCTCTCTCTGTGACACACACACACACACACATGCACACACACACACACGCGCGTTTGCAGATGTTCAGAAGCTATGAGGAAGGAAACCTTGGCTTTCTTCAGGACATTATGAACTTGTCACATACACACACCCCTAAGATGTAAACACAAACCTGTCTTTAAACAACTATAGACAAAAATATTTTCTTTTTAAACATTTTTCACTTAATTTAGAAAAAAAAAGGCCAACATCAGGATAGTAATATTGGTTGTTTCTTTTCTCTTTTTTGTCCACATGAGAACTATAATGCAACACACAAACCATAAAATGTATACACATATGCATATAGGCAACCTTTTCTTTTCTCTCACACACACATGCACGTACACACGTGAGTGCGAACACATACACACACACTGTCTGGCCCATCACAGGACCAGATGGCACTAGGGGTGTTCCAGACAATTTACAATCTTTGTGAGTGTGCATGTATGTCAGTAAATGTGTGCGTGTGTGAGATTTTCCAAGCAACCCCCTCACCCTTTTTGCCACACACACACACATATATACACAAACACACACGCACACACAGGGAATTGGCACTGCCACTCTGGTGCCAGCGCAGCCAAAGCCTGAGACTGAAACAAAAGCTGGGAGAAACCATTGTGCAGCTTCCCTGCTCCAACCCACCTCTCACTCTGAACCAGATGGTTTCATCTGCTAGTCTCTGTAGTGTGAAGGTTCACTGTGTCTCTGGCAAGTCAGCGTACATCACATTAGTACATTTAACACACTCAATGAACAGATTCTCCATGCAACACACACTCTTAAATAAGAATATTTGCTTCGTGGCTGACTTTGAAATGAAATGTAGGTTGTTTTTTTTCCAGTATCAATTTTCGATGCCGCTTGTCCGCGTTAAGTCATAAATGAACTAGAGCCAAGAGTTCACTCTGCATTGATCCCCAGCTAATCACTAACCAAAATATTTCAAGCTATAAGTATTTTTATAGAATGTGTAAAATGGAGTAAAATAAAACATCTGTGCAAATCAAAATTATCAAAGTACATCTGCCCCTGTGGTGGACAGCACGTGATTTCTACTCCATTCCTTCTTTCACTTAATTTTATTCTGCTTATTTTTCCCAGCAACAAAATTTAGAATGCCACACAGTAATAAGCCCTTTGAATGTTAGCATATGTTTTGTTTTTTTATATCAATTGGAAATGCAAACAGTTTTTTCTGTTTGTTTTCTTTTACGTTTTAGATTTTGGTTCTGTGTTTTTTTTTTCCAAACTATTCTTTTAGACAAAGAACAGAAACTTATGTTCCAACTAACTAATTCTAAACTAACACACACTGGCAAACAAGGTCAATCTAAGATTAAGAAGGAAGTGCAGAATAATAAGAGCAGGAAGAAACAGTTGATATTGATGGCTAGAAGGAACTGTTAACTAAAAATGAGTAAAAACAAAAACATCACATGATCACAGGATGTTTTGCACAGAAAATACCCCCAAATTGTGCTTTCTAAATTTAGAAAGGAAAAAAAATGCCCGCAGAAACTGCTACTAGTATAATTCTGCAACAGTCTGGTAGTCAAGGAGTTCAAGGAAAAATTATACTTGGCTGAGAAGGACTTGGAAAATGCCAATTATAAAAGAGATTTATTGTTTAATTAAAATAAAGAGGGAGTTGTGGGTAGAGCACACAGTAGGAGTCAGCTGTTTTGGTTATAATATTTCAATGTATTTTGAAATACACATTGTCTTTCATTTTCATCTTATGTCAGTGTAATATCGAAAAGATCGCACGTACAATTGTTCATTCACGTTACATCCACCTTCCAGAATATGTTGCATTGAACTGAAGGAAAGCTCCAGTCTGGTTGAGCAGTACTGTAATTGCAAGCTAAACTGTTTGACGTTGCCTGTCTCTTTATTTCCTAAGGATTGGGTGGATTAGGCACAGGGACTACGTTTCTATCACTGCTGTTTCCGTTAAATCAAACAGGTGCAAAATGTACACCTCAGCAACATCACATATTGACTGCAGAGCGAGGAGGACAAATAATGCGGTTTTGCAGTTTCACATATGGTGAACGATGAAGGGATACAAGGGTTAAGTAGATCAAAAGATCAAAAATGTATAATGCTGACCTTAAAAATCTACATACAGTAATTAGCTACAAAGTTTTAGGGTACATTAAAGGAGCTATATAATGCTACTTTTAACATTCCACAAATAATTATAGGCACATATACGATTATATATTACCTTTGCACAATCTAATTTATGATGAAATAATGAGTTATTTTGGTGCCCCAGAAGTTAGAGGCCTGGTTCTCTAAAACGTCGCCTCTGCTGTACTCAAACGTTTGGCAGTAGATTCACCTAAGCGCAATGACAAGTACTTGAGCACATTGCAGAGGATACGTTGAAGCGTTTTATAATTTATTTGATGCACCAAAATCAGAACAGCCGCACATCAACTCAAGTGCAGAAACAACTGCTCTGAGAAATTGGTAATTGGTGTGTTTGGCTTGTAGGGGATGGCTCCTCACGTTGTGATGTCACAACGTGAGGACCTGGTCACTTAACATGGCTGGAGTGTATCTGACAATTTAAAAAAAAAAAAAGCAGCACCCACTTCTATCCCAGAAAATGAAGAAATGAAACGTGAAGTACGTTACTCATAAACAAGACATATTTACCCTAAATTGTAAAGACATCTATGCACTCAATTTCTGTGCCTGTCTTTCATTCCTAATCACTCCACAGTTAATGACGGGCTTGCGTATAAATCCGACAGATTACCTGCTGCAGGTGTCCAACAGAAGACTCTAAAATAGGCACTTGTGACACCAGAAATAAAAAGCTGATGAAGACCAGTAATTAAACACTGACAGTTTGTCAGACACGAGATGTTTAGTCGACTTATTACAAAGCGTATCAGAAGACAACAAAACACATATGATTGACGCAATAGGATCAGACACCAGAAAATGACGACTGAGTCGGATCTGAGTCACGGAGCAAAGTGAACAAAAAAATAAGCTCTTCTAACTCTAGCCGAACCCAACTAGTCTTAGCTGTGCCTTTAGGGAAAACATATGGAGTGCCGACTCGGTAGTAAGTCGGCTTGCCGAAGCAAGAGCTACGTCTATCTCCTGAGGTTTGTAAAAAAAAAAAAAAAAATAAGTAAATAAATCCCTGCCAAATATTAACAGACGTGAACATTGAAATCAGCGCCATTATTAGCAAGTCATTATTAGCGTTTGAAAAGCAAATGGAGCTCATAATATTTGCCATTATAGCTAAAAAAACGCCTATTAATTCTTAATCCGTACCCCAATTAAGAGCATGGCTGGGAGTTTTTGCCAAGAAAAAGACAAATTAAGAGCCTCCAAGGCAGAGAGAGAATGTAGGAGGGCAAGGTATTGAGCAACCGGCTTCTGCTCGCCACCTATTTTGAAAGCCATCATCTTGGATGAGTTTGAGTGACTGGTGGAACGAAGGCTGATTTGACTGAATAGAGACAAGAGGGTGGCGGTGGGGGCGTTGTTCACCACGTTGAGGCGCATTATCTGTTTCAGTACAAGTGTATCAAATCAAACGTGAGAGGAGATATTATTAAAACGAACCCTTTTTATTCCTCTCAGCTGTAAACTGTGACTGAATAAGCTATACCAATTAGAGGAACAAAAATCCAGCATGCCGATGCGATCGTATTCGTGGCTGCCCAAATTTCTCTGCAGATGTGTGAAGAAGCAAACACTGCTGCGGGGGATGATTTAAAAATTAATTTTCCCTCTAAGATAAAACAAAAACAGAATGAATCTGTTCCACGAGTGGAACTTTCACCACCGAAACTGCATATTCTGCTCAGTCATGGGAAAGCTAAAGTTTATCCCGACTGACGAAAGGCGAGGTACACCCTGGACTGATCGCTAGTCAATCATCGGGCACCAAAGCAACAATTAACACTCACATTGTGACTATTTTAAAATCATCCACACAGACATGACCTTGATTCAAGCTTCAGTGTTTTGTTGAGTGTGTCGGAAACTTCGATATAAGCCACAATTTAGTTCCAGCATTTTTTCAATTAATGATGCAGTCAATATAATTTTTTTGTGGATTTTCTGTGCATTGAACCAAATTTAGTAGCCTCACAATACATTCAAAAATGTCTTTTAACTCTTGTGCAATTTAACTGAACAAAGAACTAAACTTTCCAACACACACTCCCAATGACCACAATTTGGACTGCAGTGGGATTTGAACCTTGAACCCCCAAAGCCAGGTGCTTATGGATTGAGCTACTGTTGCCCACACTGGTTCAGTTGAGAACATTTGCAAGACGTCGTAACAAAAATCATTCTGATTACTGTTTGCTATCTTCATCTGCTCTCTTCATCCTTTGTTCATGTATTTCACAATGAGTCTTTTCTGCATCTTTCCCTTCTGTACCAATACATTTAAACCACAGACACATGCACTATATACATGCACATGCATAATTTTGTGAAATCTCCCCAAATCTCTCATTTACACACTATCACACTCGCACACCTCAATCCGCTTCCAACACCGTTGACAGGGAAACAAACAACACATCTGAAGGGTTCGAACGGTGTTGTAGTGGGGGGGGGGGGGGGGGGGGGGGGGGGGCTCACCAAAAGCAGCCAAGACCTGAAATAGACAAGTGGCGCTGGTGACAAGCACAGTGGAGCCTGCTCTTTGAACGGCTTCATCCAGGAGGAGATTAGAAACACACAGAGTTTGATGTGTGCATTATCTTTCCAGGGATGATCCCAAAATAAACAACAACTAGGCAAAATCTCCCAATAATTAAAATGGTTAATCCACTTCCCGTTTGCTGATGACCGTGGGCTGAGCATGTCAAGTGGGACTCTTGCACCATTCCTGTTTCTACGCTTTTGTGTCTAAAGGTGAATTGATTTCCAAAAATATGAGGACTTAGTATCCACTAAGCTGTCAAAAATCCAAACAAATATTTATAGATTTTTGGAAATGTGAAAAATGCATCTTTAACAAATCTGATAAGGTAAATTTGTTTGACAGAATGACGATTTTTTAATGTTTTTTCTTGCAGTGTCATTGTTCAGATATGTGTGACACTGCCACAAAATGCTTTACATTTATGATTTGACTTTCTGCATTCTGGCAAAAATATATTTAGCAGCTGTCAATTGGTTATTTGTTAAATGCAATAAATGTGTTTATTCATTCATCTGTGGTGTAATATGCTTTTAGAATATAAAATACTTTCCCTTTTTTATTCCTTGTAAAGCTAAACAAAGCAAAAAAAACAAAAAAAAAAAAAAAAAACAGACATGAGGCAGAAACTCTTCTTACAACCCAAGCTAAACTTTACTCCAACATAAATGTTTGTTGAGGTTAGCGGAATAGAAATACTTCTCATGTAGGTAATAAATTAACCGTATGCTTGGAGCTCAACTAGCTGTGCAGTAAATTTTTAACAGAATATACTGTAAATATTTTTAAATACTCTCCCAAAATCTAGACCAAAGTCCTGACTGCTGAAAATAACCAAAGTGAAAATAACCAAAGATACAATGTGAGGACCAGGTTCAGCGTCAGCATGTCCGGGCTTCTGGCCTCATCCCTTCCTTTGGAAACTGCTGCTCTCATGGCTGTGCGGGTCTATAGAGTTCTAATTAGCTGCATTCACAAACAGCGCCGGGCTCATCAAAATGCCGAGGCCTGCAGAACGCCACAGCAGGGGTGAGCAGAATGTGTGTGTGTGATGAATCTTGTACATGTGGGTGGAAAAATGTGATGTTGTTTGTGTAGTTTCAAGTTTATGAGACAGTGCTGTGTTTCCTTTTTTTTGGGGGGGAGGGGGTGCATGAAAATCATCACAAAGTGAAGATACACATCGACGCAGCAAACCAAAGCTTGCTAGCCATTTAAAAGTACAAAAACTGGATACTTTTTTTTTTCCCTCTGCAAACTCATAACATTTGTTGACCTGCTTCACATTTGCATACACGGCACGGGGGCAAACCACACCATGGCACATAAACAAGCAGTAAACAAAAAAGATGTTTGCAGTGTACTGTTTCTAGGAGAATAACAGAACGGCTCCTAAATATGAGCAGGATCAATAGAAATGACCTACGTGTTTCTCTGCAAAAACCCCGCAGAAAGATTTTCAACCAGACCGACTGCTTCTCCTTAGATGATCGTGCATTCACTTTGGCTCATTATGGCACAGAGGATAGAGCTATTACACGTACATTGCACTAACTAACTACATTAGGCAGGTCAATATAATATTGCATACGTTGTTTTGTAAAGGTGGTTGCATTTAGTTCAGTATTTCATAGGTAACATTCATAAGAACCCCAAAGATCCTCAACGTGTCCTTAAGTATAATATTGAACCCCAAAATGCTCCTGAAGTCACTGACATACGTTTCCCACCATGCAGTAGGGTTATCTTTACCAACTGGATTATGCAAACTTGTGTAGAATGCAAAATATTTTCAACCCTAACTTGTGGAACAAATTATGATGTCACACTTTACAATTGACTACTATAGGAAACAATGAATAAATACAGTAAGCACAAGCTAGCTGATGACAATGTCACATTTGACTTAGTACATGTGACTGCAACTTTCTACAGTATGTTGAGGTTTTTTTTTATATATATCTACATGTATCAGTATGCACAATATATCTTATTTATCAATCAAAACATTTTATATAGCCCTAATTCGCTCAATAACTGCCTCCAGGAATTCACACATGGATGTTAGCATGCTGTGTTGCTTTTGTGCATCCAGGTGCAAATGAACTGGAAATTCCCACGCTTTAAAACTGACACAATATTAGCAATACAGAGGCAAGTATAGGTAAACAATTTGGAACCTGTTTTTTCACATTTCTTAATTTTTCTACGATTCAGAAAGTTCTTAGTGCCAGATCTTCAATGAAGAACATGATTCAAGAAAGAAGTCATAGCGTTGTATGAATATGCTTTACGGTGGTTGAGCTCACCAGGATGCATGGAAGGACACGTCAAGGACAGATTATTTGTGTGTGTATGTGTGACAGTTGTTCAGTGACTCCCAGGCTGGTCCTTCGTAGTAGTAAGCCCAGATATTTCTTTCCTCTCTTCTCCTTACAGTCTTTCATATGCCAAAAAGTGTATTTAATAAGGGTAGAAAGGCTGGTAAAGTTTCATGTATTCATTTCATATTGTTTTCACATTGTTTCATAACTATTCTCTGGACTGTTTATGTGTTTGGGTGTCTGGAATGGAATAGTTTACAAAAACAAAAACGGAGGTTCCACTCTAATTGTGTTGAATCACTCAAGTACATCTAGCTATACCATCAGTGATATCCACTTCAGGTTCAAAGGTCAACAAGAGCCTACTCCAGCTACCTGCAAGCTAGCTAATAAGCAGCTGTTCAGGAGGTGTCGTCAGCGGTGTACAAGAACCGGCGCTATCTGCACTTTTATTGAACTGATCTCAGCATCTGAATTGTTTAAAGCGCAGGTGTCAAACTCAAGGCCCGGGGGCCAGATACGGCCCGCCACATCATTTTATGTGGCCCGCGAAGACAAATTGTGCATCAAATTCGTGGGTCATTGCTAGAATTGCAAATTGTCTTCACATTAAATATCTTTTTTTTAAATATTTGACCAGTTCTTACTCGTCTGATTTGAAAACGAGTTATTTGTCAGTTTGTTTTGTAGCTTTTACTGTATATGATATGAGGTGCTCATACAATTATTTGGGTTGACAGTCATAATGGCCCTCCGAAAGAAGCTATGACTACAATGCGGCCCCCGAAAAAAATGAGTTTGACACCCCTGGTTTAAAGCAAGCCAAACATACAGCACATAGCCCTCTGTTGGTAGTGTGCTGGAAACATCCTGAATCAGTAAATGATAAAGAGGTCACACATTATGTTTATTGTGTGCCACTAACAAAGTGACAACATGAATAAGTGACTTTGGGTAAACTCTGAAGTACTGGCACACATGGAGCATCAAAATACTGACCGCTATGGAATACCTGACTGACCATGGTGACAAAATGTATGAATGGAAAACACATTAATTTAGGAAGTAACCAACTCACTCACTCACTGACTAAAAAGCCAAATAGGATTAAGGGAATAAATTACACACTCTGCTGGCATTATCTCATTAATGTCAATCACACTCACACGTTCCCTGACAAACTCCCCAAGTTACAACCTGCCTGTCTCGCTATCGACAGTTCAGTTCAACTTTCAAAGTGACTATGTTTCGCTACTGTTTGACACCACAAGGTCCACACTGTATAGAACCACGGTGAGCTAATCCCCACAGTACATTCATCGGCAGGAAAGAGTGACATCACCAAATCAGAAAAACAGGAAGTCTCTCAGGAATGAACATGAGAAGCAGAAAACAAACTTCAAACTTACCAAAATATTTTTTCTTTTTGATATGACAATATTCGCATTCTATTCTAAATACCTAGAGCACAGGTGTCAAACTCAAGGCCCGCGGGCCAGATACGGCCCGCCACATCATTTTATGTGGCCTGCGAAGACAAATTGTGCATCAAATTCATGTGTCATTACTAGAATTGCAAATTGTCTTCACTTTTAATATCTTTTTAAAAAATATTTTACCAGTTTTTACTCGTCTGATTTGAAAACGAGTTATTTGTCAGTTTGTTTTGTAGCTTTTACTGTATATAATATGAGGTGCTCATACATTTATTTGGGTTGACAGTCATAATGGCCCTCCGAAAGAAGCTATGACTACAATGCGGCCCGTGAAAAAAATGAGTTTGACACCCTTAGGTCCTAGAGCCTCTTGTTTTTCCAAAGCATTTGGAAGAACCTACAGAAAATACATAACACAATGCGTGGAATACAGAGTATTGCTCAAAGTAAATTGGTAAGCTACATTGCTGAGCAAATAAGGCAACTCCTTCGCCCCCACAAATATTGCGTGTGGTTACCCACACTGAGAAGTCATAGAGCGGCAATAAACAGGTGCATGGGAGGATTTCAAATTGAGAGAAGAACATATAGCTCATTGAAAAAAAGAGAGAAGAAAGCTGACGTACTTGAGCCGGAGAAATGTCCACTCCCCAGGGAGGTCGGTCCATTCTTTCCACTGCTAACAGGAGGGGAAAACATCTAAAAGACAAATAGAGCACACATTACCTTCAAGAGCACAGACAGGGGTACCAATAAGAGCAGACAAAAATGACTGCAGCTACATATGAAAAGCTTCATTCCAATACACCAGGGAGACATTTGGCTGGAAAATAGTGCCGCGAGAAGTGTATCACTCTTTACCTCAAATGTAAAGGTGACATCTGCTTTTCAAGAAGCATTCATCTTTTTTTCACAGCAAGGCCTACATGCTCAGAACTGTGACAGAGGATTATCAGGTCTGATCTAAAACTTGAAACATGTTTACCCCCAGTATTGAATAAAAATAATTCTGATTTTATTTTCAGATTGCCCATTACCTTACAAACACTGTATTTAGGAATGAAACTCATCATATTTACAGTATATAATATGTGACCTAAATTGCAAGAGATGTCTACATGCATACTGAAGGTGAAATTGACTGCTATTATATTGCGAGCAGTCTCAGTTGTGACTACTCAACTTCACCATGTTACCATGAAGTTACATTTTGCATCTGTGTAGACCAGAGTGAGCACTAACTGAGCATCAAATCTTCACATAGATATTTTATTCTTACTATGATTAGAAATTCAAAGTTATAATTGGAACCAGTCGTTGGTAACAATGAACATTGATGTCATTGTGCCTCCGATTGTGTGTGATGGAGGTCACACTGGTGTTGGATGGCTACAGAGATGTGATGAATCGACAAGATTTCATCATTTTTTTATTAGTGCTGTAGCAATATTTAGGAAAAGCACTTTCAGTACTCTGTCCAATGGTGGGCATTGACAGAGCAACAATTGCATAAATTAATGTTCAGCCTGCTTTAGGAGGAGACACACTGGTAGGCTTACCGCTCTTTTTGGTCAAATCTTTATTCATATTTTTAATTAGCAAAATAATTTACTTAAATGTTTTTAATACATCTCAATGTACATCTTAGTGAGGCCTTAAATCACACATAAAATGATTGTGAAGCATTTTAAAGCATAAACGTAAGATTAAGTCTCCTGTGGTTATTTGAAAATATTGTTTGAGAAAAAGTCTTGACTTTTTATATAATAATAATTAATCTATTGCAGCCAAATGAGCTTGGATGCATCACTATAATGCTCAGACCATTTGACAATTTGTGAATATGCTGTTGTGTGAACCTTTACAATGTAACGTAATATATACCACATTCTATATTAAAACTATTCCTCAACTGCTGTTTTTGTCTGTGTGTAGTATAATGCTTGCTTTGCAAATACTTCACAATAACAGTCCCACAGGACACAAAAAAATTGCATTGATCCACAGCCTCTGTACTCTTATATTGGTTTTTGACAATAATTCGGTTCAGAGTGTGTGTTACGTTTGACGGCTTTGAAAAAGACTGCCTTGTTTCTGTAAAACTCATTCATGATATTTTTATGCAAGAATATTCCTTAGGGGAATTACATAAATGTCTACCTGTTTAAATAAATTAAGTTAAGATATGGAAATAAGCTTGTTATTGTCTAGGTCATTTGCATTTTTTGCTGTTATTAAGTACTGACATGCTTTTTTTTTCTTTTGTTCAAGGATTTCCTAGCATGTTGCACCACTGCCCTTTTTTGCACTTTCTAATCTGACATATCTTCCTTTCATAGCAGGATTAATGGGAGTCCGTTTATTCTTCCTCATTGAGGGCTGTATCTATTTTCCTCCTTCTCATCCCCTCCTCCTCTTGTGACCAAACTTGCTCCCAGAGGGAGGTAGAGGCACAGAAAACATGGCCGAGAGCATGGAACACTATTTCCTGTCCCTCAAGTTCACACCACAGTCTTTTATTCGTAGGGAATGTGGGGAGAGAAAAAAAGTGTGCTACATTTAAAACGGGATTAGCACTTTGCGCTTGTAACACTGAAAGCTGCACGGGCGGGACATGCGCAACACGCAGGTTCATGCTGAGAGAGTTATTTATCCCTATCTGTCTTTTTTTTTCCACTTATATAAATATTATAACTATTCTTCACACTGTGCACTGTACACTCATTGCATTAAATCACATTTGTTCTGTCATGGGCAAAAGGCTACACATAAAGGGGGAAGAAGGACTTAAAATGAGATATACTACCATGGATGATGGGAACATTTTCAAATCGCTGTTTCGCATCTATAAGACAACAAAATTACCAATGCAGCATCAAAAATATCTACACATACAAACAAAATAAAATTACATGAATGCTCTCACTTTTCTTTTCACTTACGCTAAATAAACACACTTTATCCAGTTAATGTTTAAAGATATGCAGGTTATGCGCCGTCCAACTCATTAATTAAACATGTAAACTGTGAAAGCCTAACAGGACGTGCTTATTTACTTCCAGCTTTTCCTATCATCACACTCATTTGTTCCAAATAATAATAAATGAATGTTCTTACCGCGCTAAAATCCAGTAAGTCACTCAGTTCCTTGTCTGTGCCCAAAGCTGCCATCCGTTGTTGATGATGCATTTTAGCAAAATCACACGGACCTACAATATGGAAAACAAATGGAGAAATAGATGGACAGAGGAGGTAGACAGATAGACAGAATTGTTGCTGGATGGCGATGTAGATGAGAAGAGCGGAGGAAAAGACCTCTTTCGCTGTTTTACGCGCAGCTCCGCTCTGCTCTGGGTCTTCGGTCGCCACAGCCAAAATAAATCCAGTAAAACAAGCTCAAAGCCTCGATTAACACGTCTAATTTCCTCTCATCTTCAGCGCGGGAGAAAGCTCACAATCAGGTTCCTGGTTTAAAGTCACTGGACAAAAAAAAAAAAAAAAAAAAAAGTGACAGAAAGCTCTGCGTTTTGGTGTGTGTGTTTTTTTTTTTTTTTTTTTTCCTCTCGCCCTCCAGCCAAAGAAGTCCGAGCTCTCCGCGTCAAGACGCAGTTAGTCCGCCCCGGTTTGACTGTCAGCCTCAAACAATCATACAATAAATAAATAAAAGACCAAAACACCTAAACAAGCCCGTCAGAGAAGAAGCAAACCTCCGAAGAGATAACGACTTTTCACTCTGTGCGTGCGCCTGCGAGTCAAGAGGAAGACTGCAGTGGAAGGAGCTTGGAAGAGTCCGGGTGGAGTGTGCGCTTCTTGCGGCCGGGTGAGGGCTCCCTCCGCTCGGCTGCAGGTTGTGAAGATGCCCGGGCGATCGGCACCGTACCCATGCGCGTGTTGCTGTGAAGCCTCGGTCGCTGTGATTCATGTGGTGGTGCGGCCACCTAGCTTACATCCTCGTCTAACACCATCGCACCACTGTAGGCACTGATAATCTGCAAGAGAAAAAAAACATCAAAGTCTTTAATGCTACGTAAATTTACACAAAAATTGCCGGCCACGTTCAGTTCTACTTCTGTTTTTTAAATGCAGTGTTTGACCTGATTATTAAATATTATATTATTTTTACTGTATGCAATTTTAAAGAATTTTCATGGAATTTATATTCTCAATTCTATCTTCATGACAGCAGTCACGACAGCCGCTATGAAATGTTTTACTTTTATTTTAAAAACATTTAAAAAACAGTCAATCTGGAAATTTGGTTTTCATGTACTGTACCATACCGTTACGTTGAAACTTTTTGTTAAAGGTATTTGAAAAATTATTTTTTCAGGATTTGGCAGTTGCCCATAGAGCTAGACAAATTCCGCCCCTGCACTGAGCTGGAGCTGAAAATTGGATTCTCATTCAGAACCAAAATGACAACAATCTGCAGTGAAATGACAATTTTTGATTTTTTTTCCCCATTAGGATCATTACCTTTCACGTTTGTAGTATAGCTAGAAAAGCTCCATGTAAAACCAATTTATATACATTAATAGCAGTTGTCATAGGTGTCAAGGGCATAACAGCCATGGTTGATATTTGGGTGTCACAATCTTCACTATTTGAAGCCACTCCCCCCTTTTTTAAAAAGTAGCATTGCAGGCTGTGTCAAATATTTCTACAGTAGCATATGCCGCGGGCTGCTTAAATTGGACAGCATTTGAAAATGGCCCACAGGTTGTAGTGCGAGAACCCCTGCAACTGGCACAAGGTTATTGAAGGAATAAGCTGTAACAATAATTTGTTTACAAACATTATATCATTTCAAAATAAAAAAAAGGTGTGCCATGTTAACAAAGGCAGTCAAGAAATTGCATTTGTAATAGTTACACCCTACAAAATGTGATCATTTCTGACTCAAAAAGTGTTAAAATGATTATCTTAAGTTAACTAGACTGACCAAAACCAGAACTAAATTCCAGGATATTGCCAATTTATTGAGAAAAAAAAAAAACAGGCGAGAACCAAAATGTTTCAGCGGTTGAGCAAGAATAAAGAAAGTTAGCAAAAAAATATTTGGCTCATATTGCAGGTCAATTCAAATTTCTTGTCATTAGTATCTATGTATCTCTTTGTGTGTGTGTGTGTGTGTGTGTGTGTGTGTGTGTGTGTGTGTGTGTGTGTGTGTGTGTGTGTGTGTGTGTGTGTGTGCGTGTGTGTGTGTGCGCGTGTGCGTGTGTGTGCGTGCAAACAGCACAATTCCGAAATTTCCAAAGCCAATCGAGGCTTTGTTCGTATGTGGATATAAATCAGACATGCGTGATGCAAATGCAGTCTGGATGCTCACGTTGCCCTCGTCAGAAACATTCATCAAAAATCCAGTTTTACAGAAAGCTGCAAAGTTCTCTTAATAAAAAAACTCAAACAAGCGCAACCTCTTCCACCTGCTGAGTGGAAGGGCTCTTAATGCAAATCACAGTCACAAATAAAATAATCCAAATGATTGAAAAGCAATACATGTAATGTTCTTACATGTAAAAACATCTGAAATCTGAAAGTTTGCAGGCTGTAAAACAACCCACTGCCTTTCCTGAACATGGTACAACCTTGGTCAGATGTGCTTTAAAAGGCTTTGGTTTACTCCAGATGAAACCTCGCAAAGCTTTGAAGCTTTCCGTCCAAAGGGTAATTTTTCATGGCTTCATGTGCACACAAACTTCCCTGCTAACCAAAACCTAATATCAAAATATAATTACAGGTAGCTCTCATGTCTATTTATGATTAATGATACATTGACTTATATTGCTGTAGTTTTACTGAACCCAAATAATTATTGAACTTCAAATCATGAAGAAAAAAAAAGTGATGTCTTTGAAATCGTGATAGTCAGACAAAAACTAATCTTGGTAGTCTGTAGGTGGGAGGTGAAGAGGTGTTGTCACACCAGCCTGGTCACCAACAGCCTGCAGGTAGAAAGTGACTGACCTATTTCCACAAATTACTCTCTGCATGTGCATGTTTTTCCGACAAGAAAAAAAATGGGCACCATAAAGACAGTGCTCGTTGGTATCATGTGAAGAGGATGCACTTGTACTTCCGAGTCCCAGTTCCAGTTGTGAACGTGAGAGTGAATGGTTGTCTGTTTCTACAGTATGCGGCCTGTGTTACTGACTGGTGAACAATCCAGAGGAGGAGTATCATCTAGTAAATTTTGGAAATAGACAATTATATTGCTTTGCACTGCATTCAGTTACTATGTCAAGCTGGTTGACAATATGACACCCATACATACCACTGTCCAGACTTTGCTTTCTATGGCTTTGGTCCCTGCACACTTTCTCTGTGGATCAAGAAAAACAAGTCCAGTGTGAAAATGCCTTAACACTTCAGAACAACAATGCTCTGAATTCTCAACCCTTCAGAAACACAACGAGCTCAACGTTTTGGTGTCACCAAATGATAGTGCACCCTCTGACTCTAAGAAAGCCCTTGAGATACTTGTGCCGTATGTTATGCACAAGGACAAAATTGTTGGTACCCCTTTGTTTATGAAAAAATATATAAGATTAGTACAAAGAGGTTAATAGTACAAAATAATAATGTTGTCATAGATAAATAACTAAAATGTAACCAATGAAATGATTTGGAATTGCGGTTCAACAGAATTTTTTGAATTAACAAATTCATGAAACAGGCCTAAGCGAAAATGATGATACCCTTCATATTTTTCTTCTCAAACTTTTTCAGCAATCAAATCAAAATTTCGCTTTTAATGAGACGTCTGCAACTGTCTGTGGGCCAACTCTTCATTAAATAATTTCCCCAATTGTATCAGGTTGTGTGGGGTAAATATTTATACAGAAGTTCAAACATTTTTTACCTATAATGTAGTTGGATTTTTACCAGAACCGGATTGTAAAAGTTTTTACGGTACTTTCTCCAGATCGTATGTTTTGCTTATCCTTCATAAATCCCAAATTTACAGATGAAAAGATGACAGTTCATTGGTCAATTTTGTCTTTTTCACTTTTTGCAAGAGGCACAGCCACCCATGGTTATCTTGGCCCTCGTCCTTATTTGTTATATTGTTTCTATTTGTCAGTAAAGACAAATTACACACACTGAAGGAGCAGGTGCAGCTGCACAATACAAATAATTGTACTTATCATGCATTAAAGTCACAGAAAGAAAATAAGGCAACTGATAATGAGGAGCTGTGCATAAATTGGTATTTGTCCATATTGATTCATTATACAATGACATTTTTCCACTCATGTTGACCATTTGTATCAAATGTAAATCGGAGAGCAGTGGGGTTTTGGTAATTGGTCTTTAGTTAGTGAGCAAGTGATGACAAAATTTAAAGGGGAAGTCAACTCGGAAATTTAGTGTTCTCATTAATGTGTCCTTTGTGGAATATGAATTAAACAAGCAAAATCCACCTGTTTTTATTCATCAGGTGAATAAAAAGGAGGACATTTTTACCACTTGCCGTCACCAGAAAATGACATCACAGTTGCAACGTCTCAAGTCACATCCAATCACGGCTCACCGGTTTTCTGAAGCTGAGCCGTGATTAGTTGTGATCTGAGACTCAGCGAGTGTGATGTCAATCTCAGTCGACAGCAAGTGCCAAAATGGATGCCCCCTGAGATGCATAAAATCAGGTGGATTTTGCCTGTTTCATTTATATTCCACAAAAGAAACAATCACAATGCCGTGTTTGGACTAGTAGAGGCACATTCAATATATCATTGTAAAGATCATTTTGGGGTTGATTTCCTCTTTAGGATTTAATTCAGCTAATATGACTCCCGGTGATGGATCCTGCAAAATAAAAGACATTTTCATTTAGCCACTCATTTGATTCTATTCATTATCAACGTGCGAATAAGGCGAAGAGTTATATAACATGTAAACAACTTATTCTCGTTTAGTCTGTGTGCCACGTTAACCTTGCCAAAGAACAGGAACAAATAGTTATGATCTGACACAGAACAAAGTGTCTGTCACATCTGGGTCACAGCTGAGCAGCTGAAAATCATCCTTGATAGAATTTACTGTATAACAAAATTAGCTAGAGAAGAGAGGTCTCGTGGACTTCTAGTGGTGATCCTGATATTGAAAGCATGAGCTTTATCATCATCTAATTCATTTTGTAATTTGATCATTTAAGGAAGAAAGCAACTGAGTTATTTATTGATAAGCAACAGATTTATTGGCCATACAGGTTTTAGTTTTGATCACAAATAAAGTGGATATACAAAGTCTACACACCCTTGTTCACATGCCACATTGTAGGCCTAAATTATGATGCATGTCATTGTTGGTGTGGTGTTGTTTTGGGGAGGAGGAATGTTGCGTTTGCACCAAACCTAACTTTTGGAAGTGTGGCCAGAAATTACAACCTTCAGCTGAAATTGGAGCCTTGGAAAAGCGGTGGAAATTATAAACAGTTTGATACAGCAGACAGTCTTATAAATACTAATAAAAGGAAAGCGTGTGCTGCCACGCATTTAATATGAGTTTAAATAAAATTGGTTAATTCTCATCATGGCCAATATGCCAGTTATGAGCGGGTGTTCACACTTATGCAACAATATGGGTTCAGTTTTTGTTTGGTTTTACTTTCCATCTTGAAAAGATGTTCTAAAACACTGGTGTCAAACTCAAGGCCCGGGGGCCAGATACGGCCCGCCACATCATTTTATGTGGCCCGCGAAGACAAATTGTGCATCAAATTCGTGTCATTACTAGAATAGCAAATTGTCTTCACTTTTAATAATATCTGTTTTTTTAAATATTTGACTATTTTTTATTCGTCTGATTCGAAAACGAATTATTTGTCAGTTTGTTTTGTAGCTTTTACTGTATATAATATGAGGTGCTCATACATTTCTTTGGGTCATAATGGCCCTCCGAAAGAAGCTATGATTACAATGCGGCGTGCGAAATTTTTTTTTTTTTTTTTTTTTTTAAATTCAATGTTTTACCAGGTAAGCCAATTGAGAACACTTTCTCATTTACAATGGCGACCTGGTTTGACAAGGGGTGTCTAAAAGATTGTACATGTCATAGGTCACTTAAAGTGTGAAAAACATTTTTAAACTACTAATAATCTCAGTGTCATTTTTCAGCAAAAAAATATTCTTGGCATTTGAACAGGGTTTGTAGAAATTGAAAATTTGTATGTGTACTGAGTCAGAGGAAGGTTAGTCTGACCGAAATGTTGCGACATTAAAGCACTAAAGAATGAGACAGTGTGCGGGAGTTTTCCTTGTTTGATATGTCTAGTGTATTTAACTTGCCACAAACCTTTCAAATTTACTTTATATTTATCTGTATGTGAAAACACGTTGCCATGCCATTATGATGATTTCACACTGTTTAGTAGACATCTTACCGCTTGGATGTGTTATGATTTATCTAATTATACTCCTTAGGTGCATGGATACTTTATGTGATGGTATCTTATTTTGTTGGATTGCATGTGATTCATTTGTACTTGGCATGTAACTTGACGCCTTCTTGGCCAGGTCATTACAACTGGTCTTTTACCTAGTTAAATAGTAATAATAATTAAACCGCAAAACAATAATCCAAAACAAGTGATTTACCCGTCAAACAGAAATAATTCCTAAAACTAGTTCCACATTGGCCCTGAATCCTTTTTACTGAGTGTGGCTCCTTCACCTGGCTTCAAATGAAGTCACTGGTAGCTAGCTGGAAGACTGGAGTGGGACAAACAATGTTTCATATGTTTACCGTATTTTCCGCACTATAAGGCACACCGGATTATAAAACGCACCTTCAATGAATGGCCCATTTTAAAACTTCGTCCATATATAAGGCGCACCGGATTATAAGGCGCATAGAATAAATAACTCAACGTTGCTCAAACATTAATGCAATCACAATATAGTAACACTCGAAATAGTGAAAACAATAACAATATATCCATAACTCAACATTGCTCAAACGGTAATATCACACCACACGCAAAATAAACACGTAAAGCTTACTTTAATAAATTAGTCCTCATCCACGAACCATATTGGTCCATATATAAGGCGCACCGGATTATAAGGCGCACTGTCGGCTTTTGAGAAAATTGGAGGTTTTTAGGTGCGCCTTATAGTGCGGAAAATACAGTAATTGTATTGCGTATGCTGTTTTTTCATGATCCATGCTGTTTTTTGTTCCCCCCTGTGGTCAATCAACGTGCACGTTTGTCTTTCAATCAGCTCCCTTAGCCATTCATGTCTTGTCTAGGTGCTCTTCATTGTCTCGTCCTTTGCTTGTATTTAGTCGCCTAGTTTCTTGCGGTCTTTCTCAGGTACACACACAATGAGGATGTTTTTGACTTGATTTCAACCCTTTCCTGACAAAGAATGTCAAATAAGTCCTATTAGATAGTAATTGTGAGATAAAGCCCCATGAATAATCGATACTTTCAGCCAACAACAGCCATTGTGGTAACATCATATAGAAATGTATCCTTGAGTTTTCATTTTGCAGTAATAAGATGTTCCACAATGCCACAATTCAAGCATGGCACAACTCTTACTGCATAGCATTCTCAGCACATGGAAACATTCCTCTTGGCCATGCTCCTGATGGTAGAAGCCATGTCCAGCAAAAGAAAAAAAACAACATTTGGGAAGCTGGTGCAGCTGTTTGCTACAACCACTGGGACCTCGCTATGCACTTTAGAATAAACTCTTACAAAAACACTTGGTGGTTTTTCAGTAGTTAGCTGACTCTAACATTATAAAAGGCCATACTGCATTATAAAAATCACACCAACGGCTTCCACAGTTGACCCCCAGACAGCCATAATTGAAGTCCTCAGCTATTGATTCACAAGTGTGAGATGCAGTACAAAGATGGACGGTGAAATCTATAGCTGGATCAAGAATGATGATTAAAAATCACAGCTCAGAAAATAGAAAACACCAGAAGGATTGAAATTTTATAGAATACATATACAAAACAGATTGCGTCAATGCATGCATACAGACACACACATTCTCCCGCAGGAAGGTTTTACAAGCGCACACAATCTATATATGCAACCACACATGCATATTAATCCTCTCTCCTCTCTCTCTCACACACACACACATACACACACACACACACACACACACGCACGCACACACACACACACACACACACACACACACACACACACACACACACACACTCAGCCCCTCTGCAGTCGCTAACAGTGTGTTTTTGCCAAACACCTGTGTAATCGTACAGCTGTGGAGAATGCTGGGAAAGGACCGGGGGAACTGAACACCGCACAACTAATACCCTTTGATTCCACCCGGATCACCGAGTGTGCGTAAATGTGTGGGTGTGTATAAGTCTGTGTGGAAGTTCATGAGTGTGCACAAGTATGAGCGGGTTTTGGAGATCGTGAGAGAACTGAAGAGCAAAGAGTTAATGAGTGTTGGCTCAACTTATGTGTGTGCGTGTGCATTTTTGTGTTTGTGTGAACATGTTTGTGTATCAGTCCCCAGTATCAGCATTCTGGAACATTCCTCTATCCTCCCTCCACAGCTGAACTCATCAAGCCCCCCTCTTTCTAAAAACACTCAGACCATCACCAAAACTGACGAATGGACTGTAATGGTTGTCTTCAAAACTTTCCAGGTTGAGAGCATTTTTTGATTTTTTAATACTATTTCTATCAAGTGTAGGAGGCCTGAAGACAAATAAACCCTCAAGTGATGAGTTTTATGGAATTATTTATAATAATTTCCATTCCATACATTACAGCTACATTATTTACTACTGCCATTCAGAGAAGCCATGATTTTAAAGGTTACTTCAATTGCTTAATATTAATGCTTCCACTGTCCAGTTACAGTCAATCCCTAGAGCCTGAAACTGAATATGTTAAGTGGAGTTAAGTGGAGGTAGCAATATCTTCAGTAATTACATCGTGCCAATTAGGCCTGCGGCTCATCTTCATCATCTATCATCGCTCACCCCTTTTATTCATCATACCAACACTTTTCATTGTAATTTAAAGTAATTTTCATGAACATCTTTGGGATCCGGTTATCAGGTCATCCCTGTCTTTAAATATAGTATCTTCATTGTCATTATGATCATCAGGACAATAATTAATGTCATAATTGACCTATACTTTGCCATTATTCATACCGTACGTGCATAACTATAACAGCATCATTGCTATCTCCGTGAACATCATCATCATCAATATCATCATCATCTCTGTTCATTTGTTGTCATGACGATCACTATCGTTTGTATCCTTCCTCAAAACCGTAGGCCTCATTTTCATCAATATCACAGCCAAATGATCCGCAGTCGTCATCATCTCATTAGGATTTATAATGTCCTTTGTTATCAGCGCTATCATCATCATCAGAAGTTGTACAACCTCCGCAATTATATATTTGTTCTCCTGTGAAAAAGATTCTGTTGAATATGTTGAAATGCTTTGTCTCAATATTAAACAAAAAAAGCATACTTGCCAACCCCATCCATTATGTCTGCTGAGTCCACTCTAATAATGATGAAATGAGCAAATAAAACACTGAAAATGCTATTTAACCCAAAGAACAGTTGACTATTTTTACCTCCTCTTGATTTATTTACCTCAAATGTAGGTTGCTGTGTTCGGCTTCCACTTCTGCTGACTGGACGAGGAGCTCACGAGAGCAAGTAACTACTACACTGCAATCAGATTAACGTGAAGGAAATTTCTTGGATATCAAGTCTTAATGTGAAACATGGAAACAAATGTATTGTTAAATTGAAATGTCTGAGGTGCGGCAAGGTGGCTGATTGGTTAGCATGAATTCTAAATTTTGGGGTTTAAATCTGGACTAAGGCCTTTCTTTGGGGCATTAACCACTTCTCATGTTCTCCCATACTTGTATGGGTTCAGTTATCTCCAGGTACAGAAACTATGGATGAATTATGCCTCTCTGACATAATACCTGATGATTATTTTCTTTCTCAAGTCTGAATTCTTTTTTAGGACTTTTAGGATATTATGCTCTGTGCTTGTGTTCAGTGGATGCAAATCTGATTTAAAGCTACTCAGTTTGAAAATGTTCGCATAGTAAACACTTCAGATGTGTTTCTCTCAAGAAATTAATGGAAACATGGCTTTTTGTGTATGGTTGAGGAATTTTAAAAGGGAGGTAGTGGTGTTGAGTCAGCAATTGCAAAGGTGAGATGGATAGTTAAGAGATATTCTGGGGAAAAAAGACAATGAGGCAAGTGTGGAAGAGGGAAAAATGATCTATAGAGTGAATAAAGTAAAATGGGAAGGGGGAGGCTAAATCTGGCATTGGTTGGAGTTTGTTACCATCAATACACAAAAAAAAACTCACTTGGGAAACATGTAGACATTCTGTAAATGTTTTACTGCAATTTACAAACGTACGGTTATACGGGCTGTAGAATGTTAAATTAGCTTGCAAAAAAAATGAAGACACAACCCTTTTATCAAAAAAATCATCTATCCCTTTTCACACTGCACTTGGTGTGAAAGGTTTCAGTTGCCACTGAGCTCATATTTGGAACTGCTGATGTAGCGACTAACCAGGAAGTAAAAAGCGACTGTATCTTGTTAAGTGCAGTGTGAAAAGGGATTTACAATATCAACAAAATTATTAATTATAATAATTATAATACTATTAGAAGTATCTCTACTTTTGCTACGTTATAAATGAGCTACACATTTACAGTTGAATAAAGCACATTGAAGTAGCATTGGGCGTCCGCTCTTGGACACAGAGAGAATATATTCATTTGTAACTAATCTCTCTCATAAATGAACAGCCATCTTCGTCATGATTTGATGATTTTGGCAACCATGAGTATGATCACCTTCTGTGTGTTGATATTTCAACAAAAGGTCATTTACTATTGAAAAGCTTAGCTCCCTAAATTTAATCAGATCTGTGTGTGTGTGTGTGTGTGTGTGCGTGTGTGTGTGCGTGCGTGTGTGTGCGTGTGTGTGTGGGTGTGTGTGTGTGTGTGTGTGTGTGTGTGCGTGCGTGCGTGCATGCGTGTGTGCGTGCGTGCGTGTGTGTGTGTGAGAGCATGTCCGTCTGTCTGTCATTGAGCAGATTGAAATATAATCTGCTGTTGATCCCCTTTTCGGACCATGCGTTCCCACATTCCCATAATACTTAATTTTTATTTTGTAAACAATATTCAGTATTTTTAATGACATTGTGTTTTCCAGTTTAGTGATTGAATTTTGCAAGTGGTTGAGTTCTGATGGAGGGCAACAGACTTGTAAAATGCATTTTTGAAAGTTAATGAGATCACAGCACGTCTGTATGATGAAATTGGACCTGAGCTCCCTTTGTAATCTTGGTTTAGATAACCTTTAAAGGTCCAAAGGGTTATTTAGGAATAATCATCTCTGAAAAAAGTGAAAAGATTGTTTAAAAACACCATACCATCTTCCATTGACGAGATCATCTCTGAAGAAAATGTCATATTTTAATATTGATAGCACTTATGATAGCCTAGTACATCTTCATTTCAGTTACTGTCTGCGTCCAACTCTTATTGTGATCATTTTAAGTGATCAGAACAATCCAGACCACCCCCAAGACTGCATTCATGTCACTAAAATAATAATTTCTCTGTCTAATTATGGATTACAATTGAATTAGTTTTATCAGCAAAAAAGAAAGCAATGGAATAGAAATCCTCAACAATTCTTGAAGTCTAGTGAATGGACTTTTTTCCCCTCCCTGCAGAAGGGCTAAGAAAATAATTTATAAATATATTTTAAAATATCAATCATCAATATCAATATCACTGAGGGGGCTTAACTAGCGCTATACAGATTTCTGAGGGGGGCTGTAGTGTAGCGCCAACCCTGAAAAAAGTATTTCCCATGCATGACAGCTTGACAATGTGGGGAAAATAGATGACAAAGGAAAACAAACCCAAACAGGTTGTTGAGTACCTTCCCTAAGTGGACCAAATCAGGGTCTAAAGCAAAGAAAATAAAAATGGGGGCTGTCTATTTTTTTCCCAATCGTACAACATATATCGCTTGCGTCATTTATTATGTGTGAGCTAGAAAACATTTTTTCATCCTCCTGATCAAAACTTGACGTTGTCAACAGAGACAATATGTGTATGAAGTACACAAAAATAGTAACCTCAAAGTAAGGCAGGCTTGAGTTTAAAATATATATTTGTTCCCAATTCCCCTCCCTATCCACCACTCATTGCTCTAAGGCAGTGAGTGGTGGTTTTATGGCAACTAATGGTTTTAATAAAACTGTGTTAGTATGAGTTAGTGTACGAGACACCAAAGCAATAGAGAAATGCACATAGAAACGCACACACACACACGTACACACACACACATATGCAGGCCTTTGAACAACCAGATGTTGTTGAGCTGCAGGTTGGAAACATCAGTGAACTAAAAACAGAGTCAGAAGTGGGCCGAGTCTGTGGCTAAACCAGAAACTGTAATGGAATGCAGATTTCTACTGCAACCTCACACACAGACACGCACGCACGTGCACGCACACATGCATACACTATACTCAAAAACCAGCCATGACAATTTGCTCAATGTCAAAATTTGTTGATATGGTGTTTTAGTGGTTAACATACCTGCAAGCGGTTCTGGGTTCAAATCTCAGCACAGACTTTACTGTATAAGATTACCTCCTTCCACACACATTTAAAAAAAATGCATGTTGGGTTAATTGTAGAGTCGAAGTTGTAGCTGTGAATGGTTGTTATTATGTCTCTTTGATTGACTGGCAACCTGTTCACTACCCTGCATCTTGTAAAAGTCAGCTGAGCAACACAAAGAGATGGGCGTTATTGAAAATGGACGGATAGGTGATTTAAGCTCACTGGTCAAGTGAACTGCAGAGATCAGGCAGTGACAGTACTTTACTGAAAACTTTAGGAACTCGGCGGCGTATCTTATTTTGGTAGCGTCCAGTCTGAGTGAAAAAAAAGTACCATAATTACATGTAACTTTTTTTTTTTTACCTCTGAGACTTAATACGGTTGCCATGGGTTGCAACTGACCCTTTAATGGTAGAGGGAGTGATGCAAAGTGAAAAAGGTTAAATGTAGGTAGGTGATGATAGGCCAAAATAGATGATGCTTCAGATCTCATTCTTAATTTTTAGGGTTCAAAATGACGTCTGTCCATCCTTTGCATCAATGATATTTTCACCACTTTTGGGAAGTTTTTGTGGTACAGTCATGCGTATGTATTAACCACATAAAGACAATTTTTTTTCAGAAATATTAAATAATGTTCAAAATGGTATAACTGACCTGAGGGGGTATTTAACTTGTTTATGAAATTTACAGTACATCATATTTTCCTGAAATGTGTGAAGTTCACCTGTAAATCGGAATTCAAACACTTTGAGCAGGTGATAGAATCTTTTTCATAACTTGTTATCATTTCCCGCAGCATGCGGCTGCACATCTTAGCGGGAAACTCTGAAGAGCTGATAGGGAATGTGTGAAGACAAGAGGAGGTGGGTTGGAAGCAAGAGAGACTCCCTTTGGGTATATTTTCACCTTTGGCAAGGGAAGAGGGTGAGAAAAGAAGAGAAAGAGAGAGGAGTATCTGATGATAATAAAGAAGGAAAAGATTAAAAAGCTGTGATGTGAGCTGCTGGTTTGAGCTCTACCACATTTGCCTACCAACTTTCATGTTGTTGTAAAAGTGTCAACGGACCTCAGTGCTCTTCTGACTGGCAAAGTGCTTATTACGCTTGAAGAAGGCGATGACACCTTTAAAAGCATAAACACATTTTGCACAACAAGCATCTGGCTGTGAATTACTTTTTGTATTTATGGTAACGACAAATGTGTCACATGTTGGAACTCACGGATGCATGCGTGTCCCTTTAACACGTATGGTATAATTGTTTCGGGCTGGTAAGAATAGTTAGTCCAATAATTAATTCAGTTTCAAACTAAACCTGAAGTTTTGGCAATCAAAGCATGTTGAAAAATTGAACAATACCGGTTATGGGAAAATGGAAATATGGTCATAATTGTGTCAATCATACAGTTTCTCACAATGTTTTGAATGTTTATAAGATGGTTTGCATTTCATCAAATATTATATGAGCTGTTAGACTGTTTTATGTTAAATTGGAGAGATTTTAGCAGTACACATGGACAAGATTATGGGACCCTTCCAGTAAAGAAAGAAAAATCTGGAATTGCCTCTGAAATAAATTAAGAGAATTAGAAATTGAATAGTAAATAGAAAACAAAGATGAATGAAATTTGTCTTGACAGTAAGCTGGGGAAAATGCATGCTGTCACTTATCTGTAAGGCCAAAAACTGAATAAAGTGAACAAAAGAATAGATGTCCCTGCCAATATAAGCGAATTTAGGGTGGCAGAAGATGGATGGATGGATGGATGGATGGATGGATGGATGGATGGATGGATGGATGGATGGATGGATGGATGGATGGATGGATGGATGGATGGATGGATGGATGGATGGATGGATGGATGGATGGATGGATGGATGGAATTTTCTTGTTCATACCATTCGTTGCATGTAGAGATATTCAATCCATAATGTATTTAACTATACGGGGATGTTAACTCTTTCCTGACGGACCTCTGAGGAAAGCACAAAGAATTAAGAGGGTGCGTTGGTATAGTGAAAGTATAGTTAAAGAGCGTGCTTGCTTGCATGCGTGTGTGTGTGTGTGTGTGTGTGTGTGTGTGTGCATGCGTGTGCGTGTGTGTGTGTAATCTTCCCGCAGTCTCCCAGCCTGTATTAGTCATGAAGCCTCTCATCCTAGACGTCACCTATATTGGAGATCTCATCTGGTATTCGCATCGTCATCATCATCACACAAACCATTTTGAGAACTTGAACCCTGTGATTCAACATCTCACTTGTGGTAAACCATTTTCCAGCAAACAAATTTAGGGTGAGGAAGCACAGTGGATGAGTGGTTAGCACATCTGCCTCACAGAGGTTTGAATCTTGACCTTCTTATGTGAACTTTGCTTAGTCAACCTGGGTTTACTTTGGGTAGCTCACATCATTGAAAATTTAAAATTGTTGATAGGGCTGAATGCGTGTGAATGGTTTTCTATACAATTGAGAATTTAGTATTACCAAAATATTATTACTGATGCAATTGCCTTTCCATCCGTACACAATGCTGCTAATTTGAGCAATTCAACAGTCTACCTTTAGTTTGGCATTTTCCATCGTGGCTGTTTGGTCCAGTTCATAGCTCCCAAATAAAGGTCATTACCCGTCAAAGATCAAAATGTGAAACTATGCATGATAAAGAGTTTTCAGGGTTGTGATAGTATCTGGTCCATGAAACAGCTACAGAGAGAAAGTACTTCGTACTGGATAGTGACCAGATGGGACATAAAAGTTGATGTGTGTGTGCGTGCATGTGCGTCACAAGTTACTGTTTCCATGTCTTTTTGAAGGAATGGACGCTTTGAAAAGAACTCTAATGGGAGAAAGACGAGTTGATGGTGGTGGTGGTGGTAATCGACTGTAGGGCTGTGTGTGCGTGCATACCTGTGTGAGGTATGTTGAATATGTGTGTGGAGGTGATGTCAGGTACGCAGGTGGGAAGCGGGGGGAAATGGATAAAAAGGTCTAAGATAAACACAGCTGATATCACTGGATTTGGATTTTGGGGAGGTAGTAGCTCATCTGCAAGGATTTGGGCTTTGAAACTGTGTAACAATTATATAAAGTAATTATAAGGATAATTATAATAAATGTAAAAAGGAAAAAAAATTAACATCATCCGCAATTGGAGAGCTTCCTGCGAGTCTCTCCTATGCTCAATTTAAAGAGAATTTAACGAGAGGAGCCACTCTTGCTTTATAAAGCATTAAATATAAGACAATGAAGACCAGTCAAGCTAAGAAAATATGGCACAGTAGTGACTTTACCAAGAATGGGCCATCCCTCCAAAATTGATGATAAGGTGAGAAAGATAGTAGTCATGACATCTATCAAAAAGAATTAGCTGCAGGATTGTCTGCTAGTATTTAGGACATGAAATCTCCCAAACAAATAGAAAACTGTGTTTGGCCGTAATTCCAAAAGATATGTTTGGTACAACCTCAACATTGCTCCTCACTGGAAGGTGCACTGAAGGCTGGTGGTAGCAGCATCAGTCTTTGGTGCTTTTTTTCGTTTTCTTTTTTCTTCAAATGGGGTGGGATTATGGTCACGATAGCGGGAATCAAGAACGGTTTGTACCAGTCAAGCTAACAACTGACAGGAAAAGCCTGCTACTACAACATCTGAACTAAATTTGGGGTTCAAGCCCAAATATAAGAAGGTATACACTCCTGTGCAATCATCTAATCTCATGCTTGATTTGTAGGATATAGAATCACATATAGGAATAGTTTTTGTAATAGAAACTGTTATCAGTCTTGGTCATTTAGTGTTAATATTAAAAGAAAATGAACGGTGTGGACTTTTTTCAATCTACTGTTTGCTGTCCACAAACTTAGCTTCAGTAAGTGGAAAGCAGCTGTCATAAATGACTGAAATAGTTTTTTTTTTCTTATCTTCTATTTTTAGCAATATATATTTTTCATTATAAAACTAGTTTCATTTAAAACTTATTAAATGGTCTTGTTAGATTACATATCTATAAATGTCGCATCTAATTCATAATACACAGCAAAACAGATATAAATTGGCAGATGATTAGTTCTTGTTTCTTTTGGTTCTGTTCCTTTTTTGTGATTTTATTTTTTATTTTGGGAGGTATTTTATAGTCCCTATGACTTTCAGAATAAATACCTGCTGCGAAATTAAGTGAGAATTTACTTTAGAATGTTTTGTCTTCTCAATTGATTGTCCATGTTAGTGTGTGGTTTTCTAAGGACAAACAGTGCCCCCTTGGGATGAGTCTACTTCTGGTTTGCTCCTCTGGATGTGACACCCCACCACAACCACTACCCCACCCCCATTGCCTCATCCATGTAAAGGAGTGAACAGCGAGTCTGAAAAATGATTTTAAACAAAATTGCTTTCCAATAGCTCCTCGTTATTTGTGCTTTACAAAACTTGTCAATATTCCATTTATTTAGGAATTTTAGGATTATACGTCAGGTGTTACCTTTACCTTGGCCATTATTTTAACTTTTAATATAAATAAGATTTGGGGTCATTTTTACACATTGGTTAATAAGATAAGAATGAAATAGTGCAGTCTACCAACCACAGTAAAAAAAAAAAAAAAAAAAAAATTCAGGGCCCGTTTGCTATCCTCTGAGTTTGTTATACACTCTCTTTGCAAATGATGGTAATTGTTTTGACTGAACTACATGTGGAACATGAACAGTTACAACCAGATTTTGGGCAATGACTAAGAAAGGCATCAAAAGGAGAGAAAGTGAAGGTGCAGTTAAAGAGGAGTGACTCCCCTCCGCTAATCCCTGCTCTTCCACGTCCTCTTGATTTTAAATATATTCCACTGGCATGCATGTACATTTTTATTTTTGTTGTGTGGCTGCTGCTTTTTTGGCTGCGGGCCCCATCTGTCGGCCAGCTGCTAGATGTTTGTAAGGAAGTGTGTGTGCATGCGTGAATGTCTGCGTGCGTGCGTACAAGAGAGTGTGTGCGTATGTGTGTGTGTGTGTGCGTGCGTGTGTCAGGTTAGGAATGAAAGCAACTAATGCAAGGAGATTAAATGCTATTGGATGGTAATGGTTGTTGGTTTATGAATATGTATAATGTGGAAAAGAGTGTTAAAGGATGGAGCAAAGAGAGAACTGAAAGAGTTGGCAGGAGGTTGAAGAAAGGAAATTGTTTGACTAATAATAATCCACAGGCGGACATCCATCCATCTTCTAGAGCACTAAAGGCAAAGTGGAGCCGAACCAATTTGAGACTAAGGCTAAGAGGCAACAGAGCTTACTACACAACCTCTTACAAAAATGCCATGAAATATTGGAGTAAGGAAAAATGACTGGAGCTCCTCCAAAAATGATGTTGAAAAGAAGATGGAAGTGATGGAGGTATAAACTGATGGATGTATGGTGAATAAAAAAATGAAAGAATTGGGACAAAGGCTTAAAATAGAGCACAAATGGAAGGATGGGTGATTGGATGTTCAATGGACAGATGGGTATGGATAATTAATTTTTCTTTCCAAATTTACAAGAAAAATAATTATTTTGCATAGTAGTTCCTCATCAATGCAATAGGTCGGACCAAAGTGGGGCGTTACAATTTGTGAGCTCAGGATCGACTGTACCGGGGTGGGGGGGATCGATTTATTTTAATTTCCTATTTAATTTTCATGTATGTTATAGTGCTATTATGTATCTGCATCACTTTAGGTTATGTTATGCATTGGGACCTCCATTAAAGTAGGTCACTCTCAAACATACAGTAATCACACAAACACACCGTCCTTTCGCTCACTCTCAGTAGGTTGATAAATCTGTTGGGGCTGATTCTTTCACTTGCTCGTTCCTCTTGTTGGTGTAGATATTAGTGGACATGGTGTGTGCCTGTGCATGTGCGTGGGGTCCTATTTACGGGGACAAAGCCCTCAATGACTCAATAAAGCTACGAAAAATCAGAGCGTTGCATTGTAAGTAGCTTCTTTCATCGGCACAATGTGTTTCAATAGAAGAAGCTCCTTCACAATATTTCATAAATGATTTGCGTACTGTAAATATATATTAGAGCAAAACTGGTAAGCAAATTTGCAAATTTTAACATAATGCAGTACACCAAAGAGCTCTCAAGGATTGATGTACATATCAAAAGGAAAAACTTTATTCACAGATGTTTCTCTCAAATTTCCTTTGTACATTTCTTCATTGGAAACACTTCTTTGGAATTCTGGACTTTCAGCCTTGCTTTAATTTCTGATCTCCCAACAGAGATGCGTGAATGAATCAATCAGAAATCCGTCCGCATTGCCAGTTTATCTGCTAAAATGGATAACCCTATGGGTGCGCTGACTTGGCAATACTATTGCAGTCATTTTATTCCAGTTTCCCTCCTTTTATCCTGCTTCCCTTTCACTTAATTCAAATCCCTTGACAAGCAGGAGGCTGCCCTAATTGAAGGAATATTAGAAACTATTATTCCTAATTAAACATCATAGTACACGCTGTCAGAGCAGGACAGGCAGAGAGATTTAAGATGTGCTAAACCTCTGGCACACTAACAAAGTCTTTTGGCAGAGGGAGATGAGGGATTTTTCAATTTTGCCAAGCAGACGCATAGGCACCTCCAATCGCTGCCAGGTTTCAACCGTGAAAGGTGTGACTGTGTGCATTTAGTGACTAAAACACTTACACACACAAACATGTATCTGCTCATTTCTTCACTCTGGCTTGCTGTTAAAAAGTAAACATTGACAAAAATAATTAACATTTAGCATGCAAACACTGGAAGCTCTAAACTAAAAAAAAAAAAATATATATATTAACTATGCCCAGTAATAGTGTTGTGATAAAAGATGGACCCAAGCACAGGGAAGCAGAGAGACCAGACTATGGAGACGGAGTAATAGAAAAAAAAATATTGACTCGATTGGTTGACCTGAGGAGCATGGTTGACGAGAACAGGTGGAAATTAAAACCTTGTGAGTAGATACACAAAAAAGGGAGACAGCACAAAACATGAAACCAAACCACAGAGCTAATTGAAACAAAGTCAATGAAAATACAGATCATGGCAAAAAATATGGAAATGCAGTCATATTTCGGTTTGTAGTACTGCAAATCATATTTATTTCAAATATAAATTTTAGTGCAAATTTGAATAATTCAGCATCATAGTTTCATTAAAATCACGTTCGGGAATACAGTGTGGCTTGCAACAGAGTTTAATCCCAAATATCGTTGACTCTTATTTAAGCTCATGGGCATTTACAGTGAATAGTGACAAATGTTAAAATATTGGTACAGTACAGCAACGAGAGTACAGCATAGTAAAAGTACTTTTTACAGTGTGCGATGGGTTTTGTACTAGGCTGATGTTGTTGTTGTTCCACATTACCCCTCTGTCGCATCGTGATGCCCCCTCGGTGTCTACTAGTTTGTGTTTACTGGTGCTTTATAGTTTCCTACCTTCTGCCAGACACATTAAACACACACTGGCTCATTCCACGTAACAACAATAATACACTCTAACCCACTGCTACACAGTATACATATCAAATTAGAAGTGGGCTTCGTTGTTAGTCACTATGCCAGGTATAAAATGCATAAAAAGTATAACAACAGCAACGCAAACTATCGAAATGACAAGTTGGAAATACACCTTATTACCCTCAAGCTGTCATTTTAACAGATCGCATCTTTTTTTCTTTCTTCATTTGCTACCTGTCATTTATTAATAGATGTGTACCAATTAACAGCGATCAGCAGTGTGGCTAAGAAGCAGCAGGAGATCCGCAGAAAAGGCAGTGAAGAGTTTCAGCGTGGAGATAAATTCCTACACACTGCACAGCAAGATATGTGAAAAAAAAAAAAAAAAACTTGATATCAACGTGGTTCAAGGTGAAGGTTGAGCAGTGTCTGGTAAAAGCAAGCAGCTGACCTTGGGCTGAGTCATTACAAACATTCTATGTAATAGAGCATTCAAAAACTGGCAAGGTTCTTCCGATGATATATATAAAAAAAAAAAAATTCAGGGACGACCAAAATAATCATCTATTCATCTGCTTCAAAGCACAACTGGTTCTACATGTTTCAAATGACAGACCACCAAAAATATTATCTGCCATTACATCAATACATTCATACACATACATATCAAGAATCAATATTGAAACATCCATTCATTCATTTTCTGTACCGCTTGTCCACACTGGGGTCGTGGGCATGCTGGAGCCTATCCTACAGGCAATTTGAAGTGCTCAATCGGCCTAGCATGCATGTTTTTGGGAGGAAACCGGAGTGCCCGGAGAAAGCCCACGCAGGCACGGGGAGAACATGCAAACTCCACACAGGGAGGTGGAATCGAACCTGCACCCTCTGAACTGTGAGGCGGACGTGATAACCAGTGCGACACCATGAAAAAAAAATCATGCAACAAAGAGTTTTTCAAATGGGATACAAATTTAAAAGACATTTATATGTCCATATGGGTGTTTTTCCACATTTCCCGCCCTGTTTGTAAAATTAACTGCAGAGACAACAAAGTTGAGCAATTGGCTCTCACACATTTCAAACTAACGCTCGCTTAAACTCAATTTACTGTTCTTTTTTTTTTCTCACTTTGCTGAACACATTTAAACAGAAAGCTCTCATATGGATCTGGAATTTGTCTCACATTTCCACCCACCACAAACATAAACTGTGCCCCTACTCACTCACATGCACGCACATGCATACACATTTAAACTGACCATTCTCTTGCCATTCAGCCAATTATGCAGTCTGCTTTTTTTATTCAGACAGTATGCTGTATTAGTGGTGGGCTGTGTGTTTAAACAGGACTAATAGTTGAAAAGTTAATTAATGATGCAGGAGTAAGCAGTCTGGAGTAATCAGTGGTCGCTATGACCTAAGGCTGCTATTACTCACTGCATTAGTAAAATGGAGAAAGCCTCTAAAATGCATTTTTAGTTTTCAATTACAGGGGCACCGACCACTTATTTGGGCTCCCTACTAAGAAAACGAATGCACTTTCTTTTGCTCATGTGCACTCCTAAATCCCAATTTCTCTTGCACAAAAGCAATGTCAGAAATGACAACACAATCATCAGGGAGTGGAATCAACTGGACTTTGCTACTTCACTAACCGCCATCTGTAATCGTTATGTAATGACAAATTACTTTTTTTTCCCCATAATTCAAGTCTTTGACAGGCTTCTGTCGGAATAAAAAATAACAATAATCAAGAATTTCAGTCAAATGAGCCACTGGTCATACTGCCTACTCAACGAGAGTACACATTTATCATGTCGATGAATGGCAGAACTAGATGGTGGCTACTTATGCACAAATAAGACCCAAAAAGCCAAGAAAAAAGATGGTGTACACCTAAAATACAGTAAAAACATGTATTTTCAGTCACGGTATGTGTGATTATGCAAATGCAACACACGGCGTGGACATCGTCATATACAATTACTCATACGAAGTTTACAATTTCTATTTTCATCCAGTATAAAGAATCAATTGGTTTGTTTTGACTATCATCAGTAAGTCAAGATTTTTGGGGAGATTTTGTTTAAATTTGTTTTTATCTTATTTTGGTAAAAAAAAAAAGGGTTTAATTTGATTCTATGTATTCTATTCTCTTGTTCTTGAAAAAATATGGAATTGTGTATCAAGGCCCAAATTCCTTCACTCCTCTGTATTAAATACAAAAACAATACATGATGGGCTTTATCTACACGATCAGGGTCTCCTGTCCATAATGCAGAGTCGTAACCTAGTGGAATTTGACGGAATGCAAAACTAAATGCACAACTTGAAGCAATAACTATTACGCCCCTTGACTTCAATTGATGTAAAATAAATAATGTACTTAAAACTAAGTCACAATTTCGAAGTCTATGAATTGTAGGTCAGATGTAACATTTAAGGTCGTAATAAAATGAAAATCCTTAAGGTACTCCAAAAGATTTTAATGATGCGGTTGCATCTCAGTGTTCACTTATTGACTCCATAAATTAGAATGAAATGAATAGTTAAATATGAAAATATGACAGCGATGTTCGTTTGACATTTGCTCACATTGACAAGAGACATCTGCTCCTGCCTGTGGAAAGCACAAACTCTGTATGTGTGTATTTGTGTTTTCAGTGAGATTGTTGCACATTTACATGCATTGCTGTGAATTTAAAAGACAGTCTTGCATGTGCACGCTTTGCGTGTGTGTGTGCGTGCGTGTGTGTGTGCATAACAGCTTCTGTCACAGGACAGGATGAAAGGATGAGGAAGTCTCGAGAGTAAACGGATGAGCAGCCAGCAGCTGATGGCATGAGAGGGACAAAGCTCAGCTCTCTGCCACAGAGCGCGCCGCTGCAGCAGCAGCAGCAGCACGGGTCGGATTAAAAAACACATTCTTTCGTCTAATATTTTAATGAAATATTAACGTCACTAAGTGTAATTACATTAAAATGAGAGCCAGAATAGACATTAGCGGCCCTGTTGAAATAACCTAATGAGGATAGCCTCACTCCTAATTAATAACAGAGTACGAGATTAGCGGTGCTGTCTAACACACAGTCAGATTCAGTCAGCAAGCACAAAATACATTCCCAAAGGTTACAAAAAAAAAAAAAATATGACAGTCTCTGCATACATTAAATATTATAAGAAAAGTAATAAAAAAGTAATTGTTGAAAATTAGAATATTGAGATTAAGTTCTTTATTTTCTGTAATGCAATTAAAAAACAAAAATTTAATTAATAAAAGGCTTGCAATATTTCAGTTGATTTGTAATGAATCCAGAATGTAAGACATTTTTGTTTTGTTTTTTAATTGCATTACAGAAAATAAAAAACTTTATCACAATATTCTAATTTTCTGAGACAGTCCTGCACATACATACACACAAACAGTATTATTTTTGATGGAGGTAAAAATCGAAAGGAGAATTAAACTGTTGCGTTGGTCTGGTTTAACAGCATTATCATAATTAATCAGATAAGAGTGACAAAATTGTAATTTCAATTACCATTACACTCATCTGTGGCTTTGTGCTTGTTGTCTTTGATTGTTCTGTAATCATCATTATCATGTATATGCAAATTAGTCATATCAGCAATTAATTTTATCTCTCAAGAACTTGTCCTAGGCCCCTCTTGAGAATTAGTTTCTCGGTGTTGAGGCATTTACTGTCTTCAGTTGTAATTATTATGTCAACGGCTAATGAATGAAAGAAGACGCCACTGATATGTTGAACTGACCGCAGGACAGATATAAATAGCTGAGGTGTGTGAATAAAGCTGTTTTATCCTCCCAATTGTCAGGGTCAAGGCTATTTAGGGCAACAAATTTCCAAATTAAAGTCTTCTTGTCTTTTGTTTCAAAAGATGCTTTGCTTGAGTAAGGGCTGTAACAGGCAGCGCCAGGACAAGAAATGATTTCCTTTGTGTCCAAATGAAGCTGCGGTGGAGTTTTTTCTATCTACTTACAAATCGTCCACCTTGTTTGTCCCGGTAAAGAAGAATGTAAATGTCTCGTGCTATCTTTTTATTGGTGGGAGCAGATTTTTTTTCGCCTGGCGACCGGCTGGTGATGGATGATGATTGGCTGGCCGGATCAGGGTCTTCCGTGTATTTCTATACATCATCTCTCTCCCTCTCTGCCCCCGACCATCCGCACCTGTGTCGCCTTGGTTTCCCTGAAAATACCTCTGATTAATGTCCAGAGCCGGAGGGGGGGAACAGAGCGGGGAGAAGCTGTGGTATTAATTACATGAAACACAACACGCCATCCCTGTCATATGAGCAGGTAGCAAAATGCAATGAGATACAGTTTCCAAAATAAATATTAGATGAAGTGCTTGTGATGTAAAATAAAAAAAAAAAAAAATTAAATATAAATGTGAGCAAACAAGATAAAGAATTGAATCAGAATAAAAATAACGTGGCATGAGATCTGAGAGGAAGAAAGATAGCAAAACAGATTAGATTAATATGAAATTTGTAATAATAAAAAAAAAAACAGAGCCATAATGTTGATATATGATGCTCCATGAGCTCACACTTGTTTTTCTTACTCACCGATAATGGAAGCCGCTGCTTCGGCTCATATAAATCAAACTTATTGTAAACCCACAAGTGAAAGTTGTGTGTTTGAACAATTCTAATGTGGGCATTTGTTTTTGCCTAATTTGATAACACACGCATGCATGTAAGCTCACAGAGACAATTTGTCGCATTTTGAAAAGCCTTTGTTGTTTTGCACTAACTAGCAAAAAGTAACCTCATCACCTCAACAAAAAATTGCCCAAATATACTGAGTCACATTTCAAGACAGAAATATATGATCATCTTAATGAAATATTGAGAAAGTAAACAGTTTTAGAGTAAAATATGAACAACACACACGCACACACTCCTGCATACGCAGACGCAGACAAATGTTTGTGCCGCAGTTTGGGATTCTTCATAAATATATTAAAGATGACAATACTAAGAATAATATATTCAATAATTTGATTTATACAATGATCCAGAGGTTTTGGTTCAAGCCAATGTCATATTTATGAATGAAATATGATGACATCCACCACACATTTCAGCAGAGCACAAAATACGTCTTCCTGCGTCTGGATCAAATCCACCAAAATCGCGTTACACCACCTGCACCACAACTTAGACCTTCTTCCGCGACCTCTTTTTTACGCCGAACCCAGCTACAGTTCAGTTTTATTTACTATTCATTCTGGAAAAGTTTCAAATTCACTTGCAAGCCTTACAAGGAGTACAGGAGAAGATGCATGGATGGAGATGTTGAAAAGGTAAAGTCATATTACAGTTCATTACAGTATTAACTATTAGAAAGTAACATTTTATTAAATATAAGACCACAACTCAAATGCATGTTGCATCTTGCAGCCACAGGAAACGGGAAACACAAAATGCATATTTTTTAGATGCATTATTTAAAAATGCAAATAGATGCAATTACACTCGCTCTGTTTATCAGCAGTTATTAGCAGTAGTTTGGCGTCGCCACTCTGAAGAGGAACCATATTTCAAAGTGTTTGCCGCTGGCCTCTTGCTACGCAGATAACAAGTTCCCCCTTGCAGGTGTAATTACAAAACAATTTCTAGAAAACAGCCCCAATATTATGAATAAACACATCCATACTACCACCACATCACAAATATTGTACATTTAGTGTAGATAGTCGTATTAGATTATTGGTTTTATAGTGATGACAGAGCAAAGAATATGTGCAATAATAGAATAAAAATGTATATGTACGCACACACACAAATTTGATAGTGATGAAAAAGCAAAGAATATATACAATAATAGAATAAAAATGTATGTGTATGGACACACACCCTCACACACACACACACACATATATATATAAAAAAAAAAAACTTTTCCTCACCCCCCGTGGGTGGTCTCTTTCCCTTCAAGCTCGGGTCCTCTACCAGAGGCCTGGGAGCTTGAGGGTTCTACGCAGTATCTTTGCTGTTGCTAGTACTGCACTTTTCTGGACTGAGATGTCAGATGTTTTTCCTGGGATCTGTTTCAGCCACTCCTCCAGTTTGGGGGTTACTGCCCCTAGTGCTCCAATGACCACAGGTACCACTGAAGTCTTAACTCTCCAGGTCTTCTCCAGCTCTTCTCTGAGCCCTTGATATTTCTCAAGTTTCTCATGTTCCTTTTTCCTAATGTTACCATCATTTGGGATGGCTATGTCAACCACAACGGCTTTCCTCTGCTCTTTGTCCACCACCACAATGTCCGGTTGGTTCGCCATTACCATTCTGTCTGTCTGGATCTGGAAGTCCCAGAGGATCTTGGCTTGGTCATTCTCTACCACCTTTGGAGGTGTTTCCCACTTGGATCTTGGGACTTCCAGTCCATACTCTGCACAGATGTTCCTGTACACTATTCCAGCTACTTGGTTATGGCGCTCCATGTATGCTTTACCTGCCAGCATCTTACACCCTGCAGTTATGTGCTGGATTGTCTCAGGACCTTCTTTGCACAATCTACACCTGGGGTCTTGTCTGGTGTGGTAGATTTGGGCCTCTATTGCTCTGGTGCTCAAGGCCTGTTCTTGTGCAGCCAGGATCAGTGCCTCTGTGCTGTCCTTCAGACCAGCTCTTTCTAGCCATTGGTAGGATTTCTGGATATCAGCTACTTCAGCTATGTTTCGGTGGTACATCCCATGTAGGGGCTTGTCCTCCCATGATGGTCCCTCCAGCACCTCATCTTCCTTTGATGCCCATTGTCTGAGACATTCACTGAGCACGTCATCCGTTGGGGCCTTATCCCTGATGTACTTATGGATCTTGGATGTTTCATCTTGGATCGTGGCTCTCACGCTCGCTAGTCCTCGGCCTCCTTCTTTACGGCTAGTGTACAGTCTCAGGGTGCTGGACTTGGGATGGAACCCTCCATGCATGGTTAGGAGCTTCCGTGTCTTGATATCTGTGGTCTGTATATCTTCCTTTGGCCACCGTATGATTCCTGCAGGGTACCTGATTACTGGTAGGGCGTAGCTGTTAATGGCTAGGGACTTGTTCTTGCCATTGAGCTGACTTCTTAGGACTTGCCTTACTCGATGGAGGTATTTGGCTGTGGCTGCTTTCCTTGTTTCCTCGTCAAGGTTGCCATTTGCCTGTGGAATTCCAAGGTATTTGTAGCTGTCCTCAATGTCTGCTATTGTTCCTTCTGGGAGTGAGACCCCCTCTGTGTGGATTACCTTTCCTCTTTTAGTCACCATGCGGCCACATTTCTCAAGTCCGAATGACATTCCGATGTCAGAGCTGTAGATCCTGGTAGTGTGGATCAGGGAGTCAATGTCCCGCTCGTTCTTAGCGTACAGCTTTATGTCATCCATGTAGAGGAGGTGGCTGATGGTGGCCCCATTCCTGAGTTGGTATCCATAGCCCGTCTTGTTGATTATTTGGCTGAGGGGGTTCAGTCCTATACAGAACAGCATTGGGGACAGAGCGTCTCCTTGGTATATACCACATTTGATGGTCACGTGTGCAAGTGGCTTGCCATTGGCTTCAAGTGTGGTTTTCCACTGTTTCATCGAGTTGGCGATGAAGGTTCTCAGAGTCCCATTGATGTTGTACAGCCTCAAGCATTCAGTGATCCAAGTATGTGGCATTGAGTCATATGCTTTCTTGTAATCAATCCAGGCAGTGCTCAGGTTGGTACGTCTAGTTCTGCAGTCTTGGGTGACTGTTCTATCCACCAGGAGTTGATGTTTTGCTCCTCTGGTATTTTTACCAATCCCTTTCTGAGCAGTGCTCATGTATTGATCCATGTGCCTGCTGATCTTATCTGATAGTATGCCCGACATCAGCTTCCATGTTGTGGAGAGGCAGGTGATTGGCCGGTAGTTGGATGGGACTGTACCCTTTGATGGATCCTTCTGGATCAGGATCGTACGCCCTTGGGTTAGCCATTCAGGGTGAGTCCCATCCCTTAGCAGCTGGTTCATTTGTGCTGCCAGGCGCTCATGGAGAGTTGTAAGTTTCTTGAGCCAGTAGCTGTGGATCATGTCAGGGCCTGGTGCTGTCCAGTTTTTCATTCCTGAGACTCTTCTCTGGATGTCTGCCACTGTGATGGTTACTGGGTTCTGTTCAGGGAGCTTGCTGTGGTCCTTTCTCAGAGCCACCAGCCACTGTGCATCCTTCTTATGTGATGCCTCCCGCTCCCATATATCCTTCCAGTACTGTTCAGTTTCCAGCCTTGGTGGGTCTGCTCTGCTATTATTCCCCTGCCACTGAGCGTACACTTTCGCTGGTTGTGTTGTGAACAACCTGTTTATTCGTCTGGCTTCATTCTCTCTTGTGTACCTCTTTAGGCGGCTGGCCAAGGCTTGGAGTCTTTGTTTGGCAGTTTCGAGTGCTTCAGGTATGGGCATATGGCTGTATTTCTTGGGAACTTGCTTTTTCATTGCACCTTTCTGGGCCTCTGTCATTTGGCTCACTTCTCTCCGTGATATCTTGATTTTGGCCTCCAGCCTTCTCTTCCATGGTGGGCACTGTTGTGGTCGCATATGGTCATTCTTCTTGTAGCCAAGCGTTTCTAGGATCACTGCTGCTGAGGTGTATATCAGCTCATTGGTTTCAGTGATGGTAGCCGTAGGAATTGTTGTCAATGCTGCATTCACATCTTCTAGGAGACTTTCTGAGGGTACTTCACTTAGCCTCTGCAGTGTGTATCTAGGTTCCCGAGCATTCATTCTCACCGTGATCTTGTTCTTCAGGTCAGTTGCTGCCTCGTTCAGCTTGATTGTGCTTATTGGGGTTTCGTACCCAACCTCTGGGCTTTTACATGGATTTAACTCGTCTCTGACCTGGTGCTCTGGTTGGCCTTCGCTATGGCATTTGTGTTGTATCTCATCAATCTCGAGGTGTGATAGCAGGTGCCGTTTATGGATATTGGAACATTGAGCTACTAGTTGCTTGGCCGATAGTGTTGACTGTGGGTATTGAAGTTGCCACTGTTCCCGCATTCTCCGCATGTAACCCCTCTCGCCCGGGTTGCTGAAGTAGTAGCATTCCAACAGATCCTTATTCTCGGATCTCGCCCATTTGTGTCTTGTTCCAGTAGCCCATTTTTCATCAGGGTGCTCTGGTTCCCCAGCACCTGACGCAGACCTTGTTTGTCCGGGCGACGTCTGAGCCGGCATGTCTTTCGTTTCTTGTACTCTCATTATCTCTGAGGTAGGCGGTATCGTTAAGGGTCTTGCCTAAGGACCCACACTGACTGCTGGTAAGGTAATCGCTCATTGCTCATATTGTGCCCCTGCCGGGAATCGAACCCGGGTCTTCCGTTTGTAAGTCATGTCACTTACTGATTGAGCTAGTCAGCCGTATATATACGTATATATATATATATATATATATATATATATATATATATATATATATACATATGTATATATATATTATATATATATATATATATATACATAATTTTTTTTGACCGCCTTTACTCCTGACTTCTTTTATCAATATTAAAGGTAGACTATTAAAAGTTTTTCAATGTGAAAATGAACTGGCATTTTTATTCCTAAAACCATCAGATGACAACAAACAAGATTGCAATTATTTTAATTATTTATGTATTTAATTATTTATTTATGTATTCATGTATTATTTATTTATGTATTCATGTATTATTTATTTATTTATTTATTTATTTATTTATTTATTTCCAACAATTACTTTTCTTAGTTTTACATGCTATCCATGCTAATATCAACAGGTGCAATTCAATACCTTTCCCACAAGCGTACTCATTTTCCTCTCAGCCATAACAACTAAATCATATAACTCAAAATCGTTCCTATTCTACATGCTTTTAGAATGAGCTCATCACACTGCCAAGTTAAATTATATGTTGATCTTCCAACGTCTGTGTAGCCAGCAGTCTGTAACTCTGACATACCAAATGAAAAAAATGGCCACACAGAGCACATATCAGTATCTACGCACCAACAAACACACACCTGCATGTTAAAATGCATATGCAGCACATGAACATATGTACGTACCATGCGTATGAAAGCACACATGCATGTTTGGTGCACACTGCATATGGACAAACAAAAGGAAACACATGCTCCTTCCAGAAAGAAATTACTGTGCAGATGTGTGTTGAATGCACAGGATGTGACTCCATACATGAGTGGTTGTCAGGGCGTTTGGATGGCAGATGTATGACGGTCTAGGCTTGATTCCAGAAGTTAACACGCACTCACACAGACACATACACACATGCACACACACGCATAGATAACAGACACTCTTCATTTACTAATAATTGAATTTTAATTCCTTTTGGCAGCTCGTAACGAGGCTTCAAACAATGACAATAGCATTAGTTACTTGCAAATTTTAGAAGGTCCTTTATTTTTTATGTCGATTGAATGTTTTTTTTCTAGCATGTGTTTTTTTTTATTTTTTTTTAGATATTTTCATTTTTGTTTTTAAATGTGACTTACCAAAACATTTGCAATATAGATCTATCGGTCCGTCTATCTGTCTGTCTGTCTGTCTGTTGGACAGTTTGCCGGCTGGTCCAGCCATCTGTCTATGTATTAAGCTACTTTCAATGAAATTAAAGCAATTCCCATGTTTCTGACCAGGATAATATTGTGTCATATATTGATGCTATTTGTCTATTGCTTAAAACAAACACAGAGTTTGTTTGAAAAATTGGTCAAAATTGTAAATGCATATACCAAAGACATGAGGTTCTATTTGGAGTCACTTAAAAATCTCATAATTCATCTCGTCCTTTTTGTAGGGCAAATTTGATTTCATATCAATTTTGCACAAAAAAAAAACTCATACTTTTTCTTCCAATATACTGCAAAAGACAGTTATTTTTGACTTACATACTGGATGCCTGGCACTAAATGAATCCAGTTGTTCCTAACGGCTACTTTAATTAACTTATTAAGAGCCCCACAGGCCTCCCTTTATTTTGAATGTCAAAATAGCCTGAACCTGAAAGTCAAACACAGCTTTGAGCAGATCTTGTTCTTTTTTTATTTTCCCACAGTAATAAATAAATAAAAAAAACATTCACAAAAATCTGCGCTAACAAAGCATATATTCTTTTAGTTTATACAATGAAATGAGCGTTTCTTTATTCTGTGGATAATCACTGATCGTTTGTTCGACATTCTGGCAAAAGGTTAACAGTAACTCTGGCACAACCATTCTCCATGTACCAAAGGTATTTTTCTGCTTTCTTTACATAGCGCACATACTATGTGCATCTGTATGCACGTCTGTGATGGCCTGCCACATCTAACTGCTCCTCTGTGATTGGTAACCATCTTCTCTAAATCGAAAGCCATCCCTAGTTAGCACAATCAAACAATAATAATATGCTTCATTATTTTTTTTTGTAAAGAGTAAATTTGGAAATGTTTATTCGTTAAAAAAAATCATTGCAAATGTGTGCCGGTATGTGTACACGTGTGCATGCGTGTGCAAGTGTGTGAATGTGATGGGGAGTCCTTTCACAGCAGTCGGGCCAGATGTTCGTGGTGAACACCCCCACCTCCTCGTGGTTTTGCTCCTCTCCCCTTGCTCATACATAACCTCATCACTTCATCTCTCCTGTGATTCATTGTTCATTCATTTGGATTTTTATTCTTGCTCATTCCTGTTAGGAGTTTACATGTTCTCCCTGTGCTGCCATGTTTTTTGAGGGGGTATTTTGGCCTCCTCCCACATTCCAAATACAAGTATGTTACGTGAATTAAGTTTGCTTTCTTTTGGTATTTTGCTGGTAGAACATTAACGCAGGTAGAAGATTGCGTTTGCGCCATTGTGCGCTGTTGTGGGAATGAACACAGCCAATTCCTTGCCAATCGAAGCGGATCCTCTTATTACTTTTAAATGGTTGCGTTTTATTTACATGCCCTACGACTGACTGGTGACCAATCCAGCATGTATTCCACATCTAGCTCTAATTCACCTGGAATAAGTTTATTTATTTATTTATTTATTTATTTATTTATTTATTTATTTATTTATTTATTTATTTATTTATTTATTTATTTATTTATTTATTTATTTTTTGTAATTAAGCTTCAACAACATACACAACCAAGTTCTGACGGGAACACAACACAACACATAGCAACACATAGCAATACACCTAACAATATACCAAGTAAACACACGGTATCCTGGAATAAGTTTTAATTTACCAAGATACAAAGTTTGATGTGCATATTGGTACTTGCTCCCCCTGTAGCCTGCCCACAACATTACAGGCACACAGATCATTTAACACCTGATGTTTGCTTTATGTATACAAAGTAAATGCTGTTATGATACAGAATGACATGAAGGATATAGCCATAATTTAAGTCACTGAAGATATTTTCATTTTGTAACTCCAGCAAACAGACGCCTATAAACAAGGACTCAAAAAGTGGAATCACTGGAATCAGAAAATCCAACTACAATTCTGTGAATATTGGAACTTACAATACAGCAAGAATGAAAACATTTTGCAAAGTGGGTGGTAGGCTGCAGTCAACTTTCCCATTGTGTTAAGTGTTATTTTAAATGGATGGCATTTATGACCAGTGTTATTTGAAAATATACATAACTTGCTATAAGAGTTTGGTTAATGGATCAGGAGACTCAGACAGACTGAGGTCACAAGGATGAGAGGGAAACCTGAACCATCAGGTCTACACTCCTTATTCATCCTAAAATATTTACTGGTTGTCATGACGACTGGCATTGTTCTTGTCCCAACACCCTGACATTTGGATTTCCCCTCATCTGGAAAAATTGGACCCTGATGAATAAGCATATCACATTCACATCCGACTGCTGGTGACGTAACATTTTTTTTTTTTTGGGTCTCATTTTCCGTTTTATTGTTTTTCCTTCTGTCTGTGGCGGAAATGTTGGACGTTCAAAGCAGCATGAAGGAGATCATGTCTGACTGAATGTTTGCAGTCAAGTTGCATAATTTATAGATCCTTTTAAACATTGAATATTAAGCATACAGTATAGGTGTATCAAATAATATAAGACAATGTAGTCTATATGTATTAATATTGTACAAATTGAAGTACTACAGGTTTTATTAAGTCCTCTTAGAATGTTGTGAGGTACACTGAAACCCTATTTGAGGTAAAAGAGGATGAGATTAATGTTTCTACCTGTCGCTAGAGACTACTGCGGAAATGCTTATTATCGAGCCACATGCAGGAAAACCGCACTCCAAATCTCCATGTGCTGACATCAGCGTTTCCATTGTGTGATTAATGCTAAATATGCAGCTCTTGATTGCATTTGTCAAAATAATTAGCCAGTGTATGTTTTTATCGTCTGAACAAACACCTTTTTTAAAGGACAGTCAGACGAAAACATAATCCTTGATTGTCAATTGTTTCGATTTATGAAGTTTAAAAAACAGATTTATGAAACAGTTTTAATAATTGGAAAACAAACAGCAAAAATTTTATTGGAATCAACGCAATCAAATGTAATGACTCATTCATCCCAATTCAACTTGAATGTATCATTCATGGTCTTCCATGATTATAATGACACACACAGTATGTAAATATAATGGTCTGGGCACAAATATTGCTTTAAGGTTGGATTCACACTGCAGGTCTGAAGCATCCAAAGTACACAATAATATCCATCCATCCATTTTTTTATGGCCCGTGTCCTCATTAGAGTTGTGTGTGAGCTGAAGCCTATTCAAGCTGACTTTGGGTGTGCACCCTGCGCCAATCGCCAGCCAATCACAGGGCACACACTGGATAGACAAACAACCATACGGTATTCGTGCTCACATTCACACACATGGGCAATTGCGCAAACACACACATTTTGTTGTCAATTGACCTAATATGGATGCATTTGGCGTGTTGGAGGAAACCCACACAAGCATTAGTGCATGCTCTAAACACAGGAAGGCCGCAGCCAATATTTGAACTTTGAACTGTGGGGTAGACATATAAACCCTTAATCCACCATGCTGACATGCTGCAAGCAATCAAATTTAAATATTACAAATAGTAAACATCTCATACTGTTTAGTTGACCTGATTAACTTTTTCATGCAATGATTTAATTTCAGAAATTGCTTTAAGGTTAGTTTAATTAAGTTCTATGAAATTTAAAGTTGAATGATCAGTATGTATTTACACTACGATGACCCATATCCAAAATTGGGAATCATTTGAAAATTACCGTATTTTCCGGACTATAAGTCGCTCCGGAGTATAAGTCGCACCAGCCATAAAATGCCCCAAAAAGTGAAAAAAAACATATATAAGTCGCTCCGGAGTATAAGTCGCATTTTGGGGGCAATTTATTCGACAAAATCCCACACCAAAAACAGTCATGAACGAGCAACAACAGGCTAAACGATAGCAACAACAGGCTAAACGATAGGTATGCTAACGTGACAAACACAAACAAAGAGCTGAGAACGGGCCTGACGTAACATATAGAGTGATTAAGGACAACTATTACATGAATAACATGTTTATAAAACCATCAGTGTCACTCCAATTCATTAAATAGCAACAACAGGCTAAACGATAGGTATGCTAACGTGACAAACTCAAAGAAAGAGCTGAGAACGGGCCTGACGTAACATATAGAGTGATTAAGGACAACTATTACATGAATAACATGTTTATAAAACCATCGGTGTCACTCCAATTCATTAAATAGCAACAACAGGCTAAACGATAGGTATGCTAACTTGACAAACACAAACAAAGAGCTGAGAACGGGCCTGACGTAACATATAGAGTGATTAAGGACAACTATTACATGAATAACATGTTTATAAAACCATCGGTGTCACTCCAATTCATTAAATCCATCGATCGATCTTTGTCAACAATGGGTGCGCACGGCTGAGGGCGCTTGCGCTTCAAAATATTCCACAGGCTCATATAACGATAGATAAACTATATTTTAAATAACTATAATACAAGCCAATAATATTATCAAACCATCCGTGCACTTTAATTCCATTAAATCCATCGATCAAATTCCTCGTCCTTTGTCAACATCGCCGCGCGTGCGCCCTGACGTCACCCTCGTCTTTATTCCACAGATCTACTATATAACTATATTGTAGCATTAACAAAGTACAAGGATAGACGTAGGTTTGGTAAACGGCTCTTTATTAAACAAAACAAACTTCCAAGCGTGTGGCGGCGTGGACTTCCAGACAGACCGGGCGTGCGTAATGGCCATGTCCGAGCCCCGCGCACCGTTCGCGGACAACCACTCGGCCGATCGTCGGCCCCCGACTCAGTAGAGACCGGGCGTGCGTAAAAGCCATAATAGTTTTTCAAACCTTCTATGTCACTCCAAATCCTTAATTCCTTCAAACTCTTTGTCCTCCGTGTCACTTAGAAATGATCACCGCTAATGATGCCGGTCGTCCTTGTGTGGGCACGTTTGTATGTAAACAACCGGCGCGCCGCGCTACTGACGTCACTTGAAATAGTAATCCATTGGTACATCACGGTTCTCCAAACTTTCTTTCTGCTGCTCGATTACTGTTTTCAGCTGCATATTTTACAACTTGAAGTTTGTAACCTGTAAAATATGAGTTTCTTTTTGGTGCCATTTTTCTTAAGCCCACCCAGTTGATGAGTCACGGCCAACGGTAAAATTTAGAGCGCCCTCATCCAGTTTCGTCTGAAAATATAATTTTTTTTGGTTGTTTTATCAAAGTCAAAGTCTGCTTTATCGTCGATATATTTTTTTTATATACTAAGACACACAAAGAGATTGAAATTACATTTCCTCTATCCCTCGGTGAGATAGTACACATATGCATACAAGCAACACAAAAAAAACCAAGAAGGCACTAACAATGAATAAATAAGAGTATTGAATAAATGATAAATAAACAAATAATAATAAATAATAATAATAAATATAAGAGGAGCAAAAATGGAGCAAGTGTACATACAGCAGACAGTGGACTTGGATATGGTGCTTTAAAGTGTTAATTGCTTTATTTGATGTTTTCTCTATTTTTTATGTTTTGAATATGTTCAAGATAAAGAAATAAAAGCATGTGAAGTGATCAAGTATACTAAAAATAACATGGGAAGTGGTCAACTATACTTGTAAGTGATGTCTTAATGATCAAGTAAAAATTTGTGAAAAAAAAACATATATAAGTCGCTCTTGAGTATAAGTCGCCCCCCCATCCAAACTATGAAAAAAACCGCGACTTATAGTCCGGAAATTACGGTATGTCATTTGAGTAATGTTGTGTAACTGCTGCCTAAATCTGCGAAGCACAAACAAGGCGAAAGAGGCCCATTGTTTTTAGTGATGTAGACCTACCATCTTCCATCTGAACACAAGTTAATGGCTGCCTCACGTGGTCACCGCTGGCCTACTTTAAGGTCTTTTAGCTTCACTGGGCCGCCCACCATTCACACACTATCCTGAGTGGTCCACCTTAACAACACTACGCCTGGCACTCACACAGGCTTTGTTTACTGACTGGATTTGGCAGTCAGCCATTTTGTTTTTGCACATTTACATAAACACCAAATGGTGCCTGTTTCCTTTGTGTGTGTGTGTGGGGGGGGGTGCACAGACCTTAGCTAACACTCCCTTCCTCGCCACTGTTGATGAAAATTAAAGGCAGTTTAAGATTCATTAAAGTGCAGTGGCTTTGTCGATTTCCAGCAAAAGATTTGACACAAATGTTCACAAGCTGAAAGTTCATCACTCCATACCTTAATTTCGATGATTACTAAATTATGCAATGACCCAGCCAAAGACACGGGGAGGGGGGTTGCTGCCAGGGATTTTTCTAGAATTACCCTGTTTTTAAATATACTTGCGCACCATCACCCTTGAGTAAACCTGTGTCAAGCAACGTAGCGGAAAATAAAAATATAATTTAAAATTTTACAGAGCCCCCTCCTCTCCAATTGCATAATGTCAACCAAACAATCTACCCTTGTCCGCTATATTTACATACACCAAAACAATATAATGAGATCTAACACAAAAACGTCATCAGCCATTCATCTGCCTTCAGAAAGATTATCCACAATTTTGACAGACTATTTCACATAGAGATTCATTTAACAAGAGTAGAAGTGTAGAGAGTGTATCTTTGTATTTCCCACCCTGGCCACTCCCTTTTCGAACTGTTGCCATCAGGCGGACGCTACAGATCGATTAGGTCAAGGACTAGCAGATTTGCAAACAGTTTTTACCCCACAGCGGTAGTCACGTTAAATGCCGCTAAAAAAAAAAGATCGTCGGTGTATGTCTGTGTATGTTCTTCTGTAGGTCTTTTAGATTGTACTTTTTTAATCTTTTTATTCTATTTAGTCTTTGTATTCATTTTATTTTATGCACTGAGCAGCTGGCACTTTTAAATTTCATTGTACAAGTGAGACAATGACAATAAAGATCTATTCGATTCTATTCTATTTCGCCCATCTTTGAAAGCAGGGGCGCAAATGGGATTTTGGAACTTGGGGCCATGGGCACCATGTTTTGGACATATTTATATATTTGCTTGTCACTAATGTTAACATTTTTTTTATTCTTGTCAAAACAGAGGCAATTCTATTGGTGAAAATGCAAGATATTAAATTGTATGTAATGTATCCTCTTGTTTTTTTTCTTTTATTTGCTAGCCTCCTTGAATCCTAGCTCCTTTTTTGCTTCCTCAGTTTCCACTGGGATGGAGACTGTCCCTTCAGGCTGTAATTAGGCAGCTCAGCCTCTCTGCGTTCAGTCATGGCTGGCTCATTGTACACATCGATTCCTTTGCAACGCTTAATTGGCTGAACATTGTTTAGCTTTCTTCGTCATTCCTCCTCTTATCCTTTTTATATCACAATTACTACTACAATTCTCATCCATCGTCTTTTCCATGCACAGACAAAACTTGATATTCCGTTGCTTTTTGGAATCTTATTTTTTCATGACTAACTTCGGCTATTCTCTCCCCAGTTCTCTGATTTTAAATGTATCTCGCTCTTTTTCTGCCTGTTAGTTTCTCCCTTTCATTTCCTCCTCTCATTTGGCCACGCTCCAGATCCGGCAGGGCTTTAGCCCGTGGTCTTAATTGTCAGGACGAGGGTAGATTCTGTATGAGACGGCCATATGGTGCCTGGCTACCAAGCTAAACTCCTCGGGCATTTTAAGGTTACTTCAATCCAAAGAGTTTGTTCTCTTTATGGCAGACTGTTTTCTACATCACAAATTATGACTCGGCACGGCAGACTGGCTCAGGTTCACTAAATTCTTCAACCTGAATACGTAACGCTGTAGTTGTGCATGTTTGAGCGCAGAAACTGTTCATAATTATAATTGCTTTGTGCTTTTTCTTGAATTTTACAAAACATATATATCACAAAACTAGATGTAGAGATTTGCAGTTTAGCAAATCTCATGCAACGCAAATTTCTGAGGTCGAGGGTTTTAATCTGAGCTCTGGCTTTAGTGTTTGACATTTGTAAAAAACATTTAGGCCTACCAATATGTTGCATTTGATCAAGACTATTGATTGAATGCGAGCGTGAAATGATTTTTGTTGCTTTATTATTGACTGAATTGTGAGTTTGGACAGTCTTTGTATGTAAGAAAAAACAAGTTCCTTCCTATTTTCTAAAAATAATCTACTAAGGAAATTCTGCACCAGGTCCAAAATATTCATGCTAAACAATGACAACATTTTGAAGTTGTATTCCAGAAATACCTGCATTTCAAAATTAATCGATGTATAATGGACATTTTGCACTTGAACTTAGTTTGCAAAAAAAAAAAAAAAAATGAGCACAAATTTTGAGACTTTACAGAAATTTACAGCAACACTCTTTGGTTTATAAATTATCATAAGAAAACCTACTTCAGTGAATGTCAAACTCATTGAAAGTAAGAGTTTGACAAAATGTCTGTGAATAAATTGCATTTATTAATTTTGTATATGGGAAAAATTTGATGGTAATATTGCACATATTAACCGCAATAATAGCAGCATGGTGGAGCACTGGTTTGCACGTCCGCCTCACAGTTCAGAGGGTGCGGGTTTGATCCCACCTCCGGCCCTCTTTGTGTGGAGTCTGCATGTTCTCCCCATGCCTGCGTGGGTTTTCTCCGGGCACTCCGGTTTCCTCCCACTTCCCAAAAAAATAAACATGCATGGTAGGCTGATTGAGCACTCCGAATTGCCCCTAGGTGTGAGTGTGAGTGCGCATGGTTGTTTGTCTCTGTGTGCCCTGCGATTGGCTGGCAACTGGTTCAGGGTGTCCCCCACATACTGCCCGATGACTGCTAGGATAGGCCCCAGTACACTCGCGACCCCCATGGGGACAAGCGGTACAGAAAATGGATGGATAGCAGATGCCTTCTTCAGTTTGAATCAATGTTGTTGGCTTTGTGAGGACAGAAAAAAAGTCGTGAATTAGCTTTGCAGTTTGAACTTTGCTGAAGTTTCCTCTAAGGCTTGGCTCAACGTGTGTGTGTATGGAGCCTGTGGTTAATATATGCAGGTGATCTTCTCCATATGTTAATGGTCAGCAGATCAGCCAAGTCTAATATCCATATAAACCCAATATCTATACACGTACCAACTCACCAGCACTTTACCTGCAGGTGTCATGTCCGTAATATCTACTCGACACGTGCAAGAGTGCCTGTGCATGTGTGTGTGCGTGCGTGCATGTGTGTGTAGACAAAACACAGGTCCCACTGGGAACTTTGGATCCAGCTGCTGACTTCAGAACAAACGGCATCTGCTTCCCGCACATACCACCACCCTACCACCACCAAGAGTATATACAACCACGTAAGCACATGCTTTTGTGGTGCCACACACACACAGGATGTATGACAGATGTAGTGTGGGTCTGAGACACATGCTCGCCCTCCTCCAGCTCAGGTACTGAGAGAGCTAAGGATGTCAGTCCTAGACATGCAAAAACTCCATTAGTAGCGAAGACATACACTGACCGAGCATTATTTATGTTGGTATTAGAGGATTAATGCGTATTATTATTGCATTTTAAGGACAGGTTTGACTTTTTTTTCCTCAAATGTTTTTCCTCCACATGCATTCAGAAAGTTTCCTTCCCTCCAGCCAAGAAACATTTTACTACTCACTGCATCGTTTAACGTTCTCACATTCAACTTGCTTTCAATGGACTGCGTTAGGCATATGGAACAAGGAGGTCTGTTTAAACTAGTAAAATGTTCCTGAAACAATGTCATTAAACAATACAGTAAAAAGCACATTTGCACAAGAGGACAGATTTTCTTCTCTCTGTGAGTCCTTATTTGACTTTTGCTGCAAGATGTGTCTTAAAGAAATTCCCAAGACTGATCTCACAAAATATATATTTCACATCCAAACCAAAACTAATCCTAACTTACCTAACTTATTGGATGCGGGCTCAGTACACTGTTTTTTTTTGTCACTTTGTCCTCATCTATTATGCGTCTGAAGGTAAAATGTTACTATGTTGAACATATTTACTTGCCATGCAGTATAATAGCAAACTGTTATTCTATGTAACATTATAGGAAATGTAATTAAATATAATATATTTTGTTCAAAAAGGAAAATGCTATATGTTTTTTTTATTTTTGAGTTAAAATAAAATGATATTTCAGTCTTATTGTGAAGGCTATGATGACAGCTGACTATAGACTTTGCTCCAGGGTCACCAATGAGGCACCCATGTTCCAAAGTATTTCATAAGGACCAAATAAGTAGTCTGTGAGCCTGTTCTTAAAGAGCCGCATTATTGTCACAGTATATGAAATAATTTACATAATCAAATTAATATCACCATACACTTGAAACTGTTTTACGCCAACTTGGTGATGGGACATTATGATTTCCTAAGAATGTTGAAGTGATCATTTGAAAATGCTAACACTTGCAGAACCATATCAAAAGATAACGTTGTCCGTTAATATTCATTTGTTGCCTACCTCGTTAAATCATTGTTGATAATTATTCTCAGAATTCAACTGAATCATTATACTACATAGATGAACGTCATTAATTATTAATAACATACACTGCACTGTACTTGGATTTAATTTGAGGCAATTAGTTATTTCAGAAGTGTGTAAGTCGCTCTCACTTTAAAAAAGATTGGTGACCCCTGTTCGACCGAGTGCTATTCTTGTGAAGGATCTGCGTTTCTCACTCTCAAGCTTTATGTATGCGCATGAATGTGTTTGTGTGTGCACGGGGGAGCGGGAGGGAGAACGGTCCGTGGATCAGAGTGGCAGGTGCAAGGATCGTGGCAGAGCCCCCAGGCCAACCACGGGGCTTGAACGCTCACCGCAGTGTTTAATCACCCGGCAAAATGCTTCTGACATGCTGAAGAGGAAAAGAGAGAAGCTTCATGTTTCTGCATCCTTCACTGAACATGTGTGAACATGCGCGCATGTCTGTGTGAGTGTGTGTGTTTGTGCGTATTTGTTTGTGGGCAATGTGACTGTGCGAAAGGAAAAAAGAAGATTGGATAAGGCAAAGAAATGGTGCATATAAAAGTATATATATACACTATAATTGGATTATAGGCTAATCGTGGCTTATTTTATTAGACTTTTGGAATTTTTTTACGAATTTTCCTTCATTTGGTTACATTAATAAATTGTTGTAAAAAGTTGCTGACAGCAAGCCACTTCATCACCTTGCACTATCAGAGCAAACCATGTCTATAAGAAATCTTTGAAACCTGAACCATGCAGGCATGAGAAAAATGGTAATTTTGACATTTACAACCATTTTATGGGAAAGAAAAGGAAAATACAATGTGAATAGAGTCGATAAAAGTTTTATTCAATGTGGTTCATTGAGTAGCACTCTTATTTGATTAGTTTTGATTAGCTGTGTGCCAGAAAAGAGGCCTTTGTGTCTGCTCTTAAAAAACAGAAAGAAAAGGGAAAGTACTCTACAGGTGAAAAAAACGGTCTCACTATTAATAATAAAATTTGTCACAGGGCGTCAAAATGACCACAGCCGCCAATGATATGCCAGCAGGCCTGGCTCTCAATAAAATGGCTGCTTGACAGCATGAGCCTATAACAAGATTCCCTTACAGCTCCAGACCACACCAGTGTGCTTATGTTTCGTTGGTCCCCACAACACGCTCCCTGCGTGTCTGCAAAGTGTCCGAGCAAACACTACCAGGCCCATTACCGTGGCCCCTAAAGTGGAGGGAAAAAATAAAAGTCCCACAGTGCTCCACTGGTGATAAAAGAGTCACTTTATTAATGGTTTAATTCGATTCGGGGATACAGAATGACCACAGCCACCGATGCCAAGGTTATGATTCGACCCTGGTTACCAAGTCTTGTTAAAATAGTCCTCAGTGTACACGTGTGTGCGTGTGTGTATGCAAAACTACTCCAAATTAAAGTGGCCCTCTAATGTTAAAATTTACATAATGATCCAGTGTCAATTTGATTTATCCGTTCGAATCTAACCTCTTCTTTGTTTGATAAAGCTTTATGCAGGCTTTTTTTTTTTTTATTGTGTAAAAAAAATCTAAAATGCAGTGAGCGTTCAATTCCCAATGGGGCCCCACTTACTAAAACGAACGCTAACAGTATTGAGGTAAATGGAACAAAATGCTAGCGACATTTAATCATAATTAAGCAGCTGTAATGTATGACCAAAAGAAACACAAAGGAAAAAAAGACCAATCTCAAGGGACGAAACATACCCAGGTCTGTATTATTTTTAAAATGAGACTTTATCTAATACATTTATAGTTATTACTGGATAAACATAAAGCCTTAAGTATCATTAGCATGTAATGGGCTGTGTTGAAGCAGCTATGATTCATTCTCATTGCAAATTTTCTCATTTGGAAATGAATATACGACTGCAATCGATAATTGGACGGAGTAAATCGTTGCATTTTATTGATGTCCAATTTAAAATTAAGGTCAATGTGAGCTTTTGGAAAATGGACGTTGTGTAAAATATGTAAAAATAAATACATAAATACATACTAAATAAAATGTGTTTTCTGTATCTATTTGCTCTGTAGTCGGTGTATTTAACATGCATTACAGTTTGTAGTTGACTTCACATCCAACATACTCATTTAATGCATTCAATCACCACTTTAGTTCATTCATCTGTACATTCGTGCCTTCCTGTAAGGCTTCCATACACTCACAGTCAAAGCAATTTACATTTTTCACTTCTGATCTGTGCAGGTGTCTTCTATGAATATCAAATTCACCTCAAAGAGAATAATGCACCTCCTGTGGCACTCACATACAAACACGCACATTCAGAAAAGCCGTGCCGTGATGGATGCGAGTCACATGACCACATCTGTCACTGACTGTCATCTCTTTTTTTTTTTTTTTTTTTTTTAACAAACAAATACTAATCACACCTTCTGAAGGGTCTTCAAATGGGACATGTAAATGTATTAAACAAAATAATTTTCTATTATAACGGTTGCCCTCTTTCTGCAATCAATTGAAAATAACGGTTGTATTAATGCCGAACATTTCAAACTGTGTCATTTCGTGGGGATTTTGTAGGCCTTCGGAGGCCCGTTTTCATTACCGTGAGCCAGCCCTCAGCACTTCTCCCTCTGTGTTTCTATAGTAACCCTGGCTAAAATCCAAACAGCCAGTAGGGCCCTCTGAAGGGCACTACACAGGGAAGATGAAAGATCTCCACCAGGCGACTGCAGCTTCCAATAAACAGATAAATGTGAGGAGGGCATGGTTCCACTGTGCAGAGGAGCGACGGTGACTGTCACAGTGTTCTCGCCGGTATTCTGATATGAACAAATATTAACACGGTTCTTTGTCAGCCATGTTCACTGCATGCTCCACCGCCTTCAAACTGATCATATCATGGAGCATAACAGTAGTAGGGTAATACAAAATGCTGAAAAGTCGTTCAAACGCCCGCAATAAAGGGTGATTGAAACGACAATGGCATTTGATGACAGATAACACATTTATTCATTCTGAAGCGACTTTTTTCAAAATCCCCTTCCAGTGGGTTCAATGCACAGCAGCATCTAGTGGCCATTTTAGTTGGAGCTTACAAAATGGCAAATGGTGAAGCTGAATATACACAATACCTGAATTAGAGTACACACAGTTATCTCCGTATATTCTTTGGCCATATTTTCAATTCCCTCACAGCGAGCGTTTGCCGCAGCAGCCATCCAGCAACGTTCAAAGCGTCAGTGTTTCTGTTTGTTCTTTGAAAGATTCATAAGTGCCACATCTACATGAATCATTCACTAAGGAAATGATTGTCATAAACATAAAGTGCCATCTCTGCCACTGTGTGTTGAAAAATGTATGCTTTTTAAGTCATAAATTATGACATGGCACTCATCTTCCTTTCTGCTGGAGGAGGGGTGCATGACTTTCCTGCTACAGTGATAAGACTTAACATGGCAAATGACAGTTCCTATGTTAACTTCAAATCACTGCCAAATGTTATGTGGTTATACATATATTTAAAAAAAACAAAAAACAGTGTTGGGCTGATGGACCCACGGAGAACTTCAGGTCCAGCATTTATGGATCACACATACGTGACTCAGGCAGTCATTGCAAAAATACACAATGCTCTTCAATCATGGATGCTCACAGTTACAAATCAAAACATTTAATCTAATATCTTGTACAATTTTAAGATATGTTAATGGGGTTATCAAATTATGTATTCTCATCAAATCTAATGAGAACATCACATCATCATAAGACACAAATAGAAAAATGGACAGTTATCTCTGCTGTTTCACTTTCTTGATTTTTCATTGTAAAAATGTTCACATGCATAATGAAACTACCATGTGTCAAACTGTGAGAGCATGTCCATGTCTTTGTGTGTGTTCCTCTCGTTCTGCCTGTACTGTATAGATGAGCCTCTCACCTCGAGGCGAGCCGATCCTCTTACTATAATACCTTTACCTAATCTCAGAAGCGAATCAAAGGGAGCCTGGGGCACTAGGCACTAATAGGTTCACACAAATGGGATCTAGTCAAAACCGCTTAATCCTCCTGAAACTGTAAATATGGAGAGCATTATCTATGCAGGCCTTGAGGCCTCTGATGTGGTACTGATGCAGATTTGACGGATTCTGCTAAATGACTAAAAATAATTTAACATACTGTAACAGTGTTACACCGGTAAAATGATGAAATACATTTGAAACTTTTAAAAAACAGATTAAGTGTAATGTCATGAGTTTGTAGATTATGGGGGGTGGGTGATGGGTACATATAACAATAAAGTAGAAATGGTTCATGAGATTAAAGTAATAATTTTCCAAGAAAAAAAACGTGCAGACTACATGAGCAAATTGTGAACTTTGTAAGAATTTATTCATAGCATCAATGTTAAGCACCAGTGGGAGTGGCTCCTCACCTCAAACTGTTGTGTTTATGTACACAGAGACTTTTATATTCACTTATTCGCTTTTGTTTTCTTAGCTCAAAAAAAGTTTTAATATTACTACTTGGTTGGCTGTCAAAATCTATTTTATTCTAATAAAAATTTGCAATAGCAATAATCATTGTGGCCTGAGGTTATAATGAAGCCTCGGAGGAGTGAAAAGGTGTTTTATTTCTCAGCCACTGCGTTAACCAATCAAAATAAAATGTTGTCTTGCAGTGACACCCAGCGGTTATAATTATTACTGCCAAACAGAAATACAAACTAAAAGCAATTGCATCTGTAACTGTATGATGGATTGATAGATGGATGGAGGGATGGATGGACAAAGCAGCCATGCTTTGGGATTTCGACAACACAGAGCAAACTTTTCGGCCCTAACCGCCGCCCAACCTCAACCCACAAAAAAAAAAAAAAAGACTTAAACCTCCCTGTAATCTTGAACACATGGCAACAACTGTATCAAAAGACTTTATTTTTTTTTTTCATGGAATTTCACAGGTTTGACCAGAACGGCCTACCATTAACCTAGCATTAAATGAATGGATTTTGGTAGGCATGGCCAAGGCCTTCCTTTTTTTTTTTTTTTTTTGCTTCACCTGTTCCACATGCAAAGCAAATGACTCAAAGGTCACAATATGTTGTATCACATACTGAAGGACAATAGACTTACTTGAACAAACTTCCTGTTACAGTGAGAGTTGGTATCAATCCCAGAGGAGAGATGTTCTGCTAATCCACAGTTGCATTGTCCTAAATTGCTCAATTGTCTGTAAAATGTTGTCTGCAAACTAACACATTTTTGGAGTTTGCGCATATTTAATGGATAAAGTCCAACCATGAGCCTTTCTGTGTGTCAGCTGTAAGGAGAAGAAAGATGCTGTTGCTCTCCAGCTGTACCTGCATGGTATTTTGTGTTGAAACTTTGGCAGATGCAGAGATTTAAAAAATTGAGGGTGGAGTTAGGTGGCATCACAAATTGAAAAAGGCGGGGGTTAGTGTCATCACAAACTGAAAACAGCTGATTTCAGAGTCGTGGGGTTTTTTTTGGGTTATTTTTCCATACAAACTCATAGGCAAGGGAATTATGGGTCATTCTTCCCACAACTTTCCAGAGTTATTCATGCTGGGCGATACATATTTATGATTAAAAACCTTAAAAAATAGATGATTTAATGTCAGGGCCCTTTTAAGTGAAATACAAACACATTTCACACACAAAAGAAGATGAGAAGAAAACAGAGTTCCACATTGATACATATACCCTTGACTTTTATTAACAACACTATGATAAAATATCAACTCAACCCAACAACCACACTGGCTTAATCATTAGGTTAAAAACACATCTGCAAACAGTAACAGAACAACAATGTCTCAGTTTTGGCTCAAATGTGTGTGGCAGATAAATAAATTATAGGGCCAATGAAATGACAATTTAATGTAAACAAATATTTGCATGCTTACACACGAGGATGCAAAAATTTTGAAATAAGGGGAAGTATAAGATTCTTTACTTCTGGGATTTTTTTTTAGGCATGATAAATATGATTTGGACTGAATTACATTTGAAGTTACAAAATGAGTGATTGTGAGAACTGTCAGGCACTTGAGTCAGCAGAGGAGTAATATTCACAAATTAAATGAAGTGACACTTGACAACAATCCACCTTGCATATATGACGTAGTAACATCCCTCCTTAATTCATTATAAAATTTTCGAAGTGTGTTAAAAAAAATGAGCATCAATTTAGAATTTCAACAGACAAAAACAGATGTAACAATTAAATCATTAATTATGGAGATAAAATGTGATAGAAACGTTAATTTCAAGTACAGGATGGAGCTGGAACCATGTGGCAGGGGTGATAAGGGGGAAAGGTGGGTTGGGTGAGGTTAACTAACTTAAAAAATAAAGCTTTAGGTTTTAAAATCCTGAGTTAAATAAATGACATTGGGAGTCACACTGTCGGTGCATGACCAAAAAATGTCAGTTGTTTGTCTTTGGTTTAGCATATAAGAGTCTGTGCATAGAGGACAGAAAAAGTGCCTTGGTTCTTTTGTGATGTCACTTTCAAAAGCACTTAAACATCCATTTGAAAATATACCTCAACTTAAATGTCTTTTCTATGCTGAGTTTCCAGTCTTGACATCAGTGTTGTCGCAGATGTTGTCCCCTTCGATGGTGATCCCAGAAAAGGGAATCCCAGCATATTGTCACTAGTCTCCAATCATCAAGTGTTCTCAGCTCTTTCAGAAACCTCCCTGATGCCACTCTGGGGCCTAACCCGCGACGCCGGGCGTCTCCGAATGCTCCGCCCAGAGGCGATGAGGTCTGCATAGCCTCGGGAGTGGGAGAAGGCATAGCCAGAGCGGCGGGAACGTCCGCCACGTTGGAAGGGTGGCGCCCTTTTATTTGCCTCATGTTGCATTTCCAACTCATACCTCTTCCTATTTCTCTGGATCTGAAAAAATATGAAATTATTCAACTCCAGCTCACAGGCAACTTTGATTGGTCAAACTAATCCCTCAATTTTTCTTTTCATTTAAGGTCTACAAATTTGACCTTACCTTATCTCCCACGGAAGGATAGATAACTTTATGTAGGAACTGGATGCAGATGACTGGCAACAAGCTGATTCCCACTGTGAGGATTATGGTTAACCACAAGTAAGGCTGGCGGAGAGCGTTTGATGCTGCCCCTATATAAAATGGAATTTTGTTAACATGGTTAGTGACAAATAACATCTGAGTTTGAGCACTTTTTATTTGAGCTCCTATTATGGCATCCAGACACATATACAGTAATCCCTCGTTTATCGCGGATAATTGGTTCCAAAAATCACCCGCGATAAGTGAAATCCGCAAAGTACGGTCACCCTCTCATCTGTACATTTTTTTTTTTTTAATCTGTGTGTCAATAAATGTATATGAAACCATTTAAGTGCATATTTTATTATTAGAACATCAGAATATGTTTTTAGAGCTCTTGTTATTATAATTTTTTTTTTTATAAAAATGTACAAGTGTACGCACTTCAATTGTGTGGGCACTCCTTGCTTTCTGCTGGCATGTGAGCGAGTTTTGTGCTATAATTCCTCAATTTAGAAGTTTAATTTTGACTTTTAAATGTTTTTTTAATTTGGAAAAAAAAATCCACAATGTAGTGAAACCGCAATAAACGAACCGCGACGTAGTGAGGGATTACTGTATATTCATTTTTACTAAACTGAGGTGGGACACTGAAAAGAAGGCGCTAAATGACTGACTGACCTGTGAAGGTAAAATGGCGAGGAAAGATGACATGAATTCCAGCACTGTGCAAGTCAAACATAATGCCAAAATAGATGGCTATGCTTCCTAAAACAGCAAAACAGTTGACAAAGGTCCAGTAGGAGGTATCCAGGGAGATCTAAAGGCAGCAAGAATGATAATATTTTATATTATTTCAGTTACAACACTGAGCAAAAGTATCTAAACATTTCTCAATGACAGAAATGTCATTGTAGATATTCAAGTGGTCGTCATCAATAAATTCTGCTGTCAAAGTTAATTTTGCTAAACAATCCGGACATTGTGTGAGTGACTAACCTGTAGGTTGACGGTAAAAATCAGTGATGAGGCGGTGACAACGGCGAAAGACTGGTAATCTGAAGGCGCTTCTCCATCTTGCCCCATGGTTTGCAGGAATGCTCCATAAGGAATGAAGAAGATAATGAGGGAGACGAAGATGCCGTGGAACAAGCTGATGAAGAAGTTTTTGTAGTTGAACAAGGTCCCTTGCTGACCAGGTTGATATAGCTTGGGAAATTTGAGGCTCAGTCTGTCATTAACATCCTGCAGCAAATGGAAATGGAAGAGGATCACTTATAGATCTACAGATTGATTTGCCACAAATCAATTTGAAATAATACATCCTAAAAGCGGATAATTTCTGGATTTGTTGACAATAGATTTTTTGTGTGTGTGTCAATAGGAATGTAATGGGAAGAACACAAACAGTACAGTAGCACACCTTCAATTCAATCATGCGTTAAGCTGAGTCATGCTAACTTGATGTAATTCTATTTACATAGCTGACACGCCCCACAATGGAAACTAGGTTATGGTTCCAAACGGTATGATGAAATGTACGGCTTGGTGGGTAAATATTTCATTTCAGACAAACAAAATGCATAGAAATATAAAAGTTGAACCTTCAGATGTCAGTATATCATGCTGAAGTATGACTATGACAGGGTTGTTTTTACCTGGTCGAGGAGTCCAACTAGAAGAACAGGTAAGCTGCTGTAAAAAAGATTGTAGAGCGTGATGAACCAGTCCTCATAGGCCACCTAAAGACAAAGAACAATTACAGTGAAATATAATTCAGGGCCTAGGATCACATTTATTGTTCAGGAAGGCATGATTCTGACCTGTGCAGAGTATCCGCTGAAGAAAGAGTACCAAAAATGGACCAATGTGAAAGCAAAGTTCTTGAAGAAGAAGAACCGAAGGAACTTGCACATTCGAATGTAGGACCAGCGTCCGTGCACAAGCAGGAGTCGCTGCAAGTAACGGAACTGAGCAAAAGCAAAGTCACTGGACATCACAGCCTGCATCCCCTCTTGACCACTGATGCCAACACCGATATCTGCGGCTGGAGGAACAGCAAATGGGGGAAAAAAGATGTTGATGATGCAAAGGAAAGTGTGCCATGAAATTGTATGTACAGTGGATCCTCACAACGTAATTGTTCGCTACTTGCAAATTCATTCATTAATGGATATTTTTGTAGTTTTTTTTAAGGAACATATTCTGCGTTCATGAAAAAACTAAGCGTTTTTATAATAATAATATTATTATTAATAATAATAATAATAATAATACTGAACCTACTGAAGATAAAAAAAAAAAGTCAGAACATGAAGTCTGAAGAAAGCTCATAATGAGTTCTTTCACAGTCTGAAAGCACATTTTCATATTTTCTGTGTGGGGCAACTGGCATGCTTTTATTTTAATGGCCTAAAATTACCGCCTACTGAATGTTTTGTGTAATTTTAGGAATGTTCGAAGATGTTTTTAAGCACTTGAAATTTCATGAAAGTGCTTCGGCATAATTTAGGGATTTAACTATGAATAAACGTAATTACTAAAAACTTTTAAGGGAACATTAATTACTCACAGAAAATTGCTATTCAAAGTCAGGCTGAATAAATAAACATGAGTATGGGCAAGATCAGTGATGATGAAACGTTGAAGATACATGATGGCATACATACTCTTAATCATGTTGACATCATTGGCCCCATCACCGATGGACAGCGTCACTGCCTTCTTATACTTCTTCACCAAACTGACCACATTAGCTTTCTGCTTTGGGGTCACCCGACAGCAAATGACTGATTCACACTCACAGGCCATGTCCACAAAGTCAATCTGGTAAGAAAAAAAAATGTCATCAATCAAATCATTTTATTGAAACTCAACTGGGCATTCTCGCTTTTTTTAAAAATATTCTTTTTTACTTGTCTCATCTCCTTCTCCCATTCGTTCATTGGCTGTCCATCCTGAGGGTTGTTGTGAGGCGGCCGCTTTCCCAGACGACGAAGACGCAAACGGCGGCGTTTTTTCTTCTTTTCGTACAGAATTTCGTTCTGAGAAAGTAAAAACAAAGTACAAGTTGAATGGATGTTGAAATCACCTTCTTCACCTGTATTTAAGTGTACTGTGACTCTTTCTCTTCCTGGCACCAACTCACTATTACATAATATTACTTCAAAAACATATATATCTTTTGTACATCAGTATCTTTTAAAGACTAACACTTAAAGAGAGAATTAAAATAAAAGAGAATATACAATTAAAACAAATCAACAATAAAAATAAAAATTACCAGCCATCCTCCGGTGATAATGAGTGCATTTTTGCCTGGTTCAGGGAAAAATGGCTCTGCAAGTTTCTTTCTGCCTCGCCTCTCAGTGGGAGGCTCGTGTCTTCGCTTAGCCTGACGGAGACTCAACTTCTCACTGATGACAAACAAATAAATCCAGTGACAATGAGTCTGAGACACTGGCCTAACAACTATGCTTTACCAAGCAAGCAAGTCTTCTGAAGCATATTTTTACACAGTTGACACTACAATAATTGAATCCTTCACATTTTGCTATTATTTGATGATGTTTGTAGAGAAATGCAAGAAGAAGATTCCTTAAAACATGACTCACTTGACATTCTCTCCATAATGAATGTGCATGTCATTCGTCAAAAGGGAGCATGAATATCCAATATTCTCCGCAGTTTCTGGAAGAAGGAAATAAAACAAAATACAGAAATCAGTGAATTGCTACTCAAACTATTTTTTTACTCATTACTTTAGCATAATTATCTGTTCATTATCTTTCATTGCTTGTTCTCATGAGTTTTTAGTACCTTTCTTATCTCCAGTCAAAACCCAGATCTTGATATCAGCCTGTGCCAGTTTAGCGATGGTTTCCGGTACTCCTTCTTGCAGTTTGTCTTCAATGGCTGTTGCCCCAATCAGCTGAACAGAAATGCAAAGTTTTACATACTGATAAAAGGTTCAAACAACAAAGCATTTTCTACCCACCATAAGGTTTTTCTCAATCATCTCATACACATGATCGAGGGCAGCATCTCTGTTGTTCAAGGTGACCTGAGCATCCATGTGTTTCCTGGACCAGGCTTCATACTCACTACTGCTGATGTCTTTGTAGCACAAGCAAAGTGTTCGCAAGGTCTCGTTGGCAAATTTCTGCAGGGGAAATAGCAAAGTGTTCAAAAACGTTTGAGATATTTTGGGCATTTACTATCACTGGCGGAGCTAGTGGGAGGTCCGCGAGGGCACTGACCCCTTCCCATCTGAAATATGCTTGGAGCACTCAGGTGGCAGACCAGATAAGTGTGAGTATTTTTATTATTCCAGAATTTTATTCTCATCCCCTATAGGAAACATACAGTATTGTTTAGTGTTCTTTGAAGAATTTTGGGGGATTTGTAAATTTCTGTTTGTTTTGCGAAGCCACCTAGATACCTCCCTAGGCCCAAAATTCTGAGTTAAGCAAAATGAGCTCACATCCAAAGCAATCTGAGTTAACTCCTTGTGCTTGGAATTGGGTGAAAGTCGCTCGTAGATGACCGTGTCAGCTCCTTTGCAGTATAGACGAATACGACCATCTGGAAACTTCACTGGAAGACCAAGAGATTAATTTCATTAGATTCAACGTTCTCTGCTTAGTGCAACATTGATGATCAAAATGATTTGTTTGCGCGAGTCCTCATACAGATGATGGACATGCGTTTGCGGTCGGAGTTGAAGTCGAGCAGCGCTAACATCTCGAAGGTTTTCTCCTGTTCCATTTCTCTGATAGTGATTGTGTCCTGAGTTCGGGAAAGAAAAACAAAGCCAAAGTTCCGAGCTGCTGTCACCAATGCGCCCTCATCTGGGGACGCTGCTTGGTACACCAATTCACCTAAAAGAGGGAACAAAAACTACATGTTAATAGTTTGACATAGAACACTTGCATATAGATTAGATTTCACAAATTAAAATGAATATCATCATCATTAATTAAGTCATCATTAATATGTTATAATTACCATCCTTGTTTTCCACCATGACAGTGTGACAAAGGGAGAGGAGTCTGAAGAACTCGATCGCCTCTTTATCCTTCTTGGCTCGCAAACAGGCGACAAGGGAATTGTCCATAAACTGGAACTTTTTGTCAGCATACTGATTCCAGCTCCAGTCCACTGGCTTTTAGGAGAGAAGAGGTTAACAAGTGCTATACGTTTTCTTTCTAGACACTGAGATCCAATAAATAGAACTAAAGAAAATTAGAAACTGATGTTTTTCAGTATTACCTTTCCGCGATCCAGACGCACTCCCTCAGCAGTGGTTGGGTCACCTGTTATGAATAAAGCAAAATTTCAATGCAATATAATTTCAAAACAAAAAGTCGATATAATAAGTTGAAACTTTACCATAGCTGCGCCCAGCGATAGTGCACTTTTTGAACTGCATAATGTTTTGTGTCAGTGTTCCCGTCTTGTCTGAGAAGATGTATTCAATCTGTCCAAGCTGCTCATTCAGGGTGGTGGTTCGAGCCTGTCGAGAATTGCATCAGAAGGGATAGTCACTATTGAATCTCACAAGAAGGGGACTAATCCCAAAAGCAAAGAGTCATTCCAAACCTTCGCCATACTTAAATAATTGAAGTCAGAGTAAACTTTCAGGCTACACCTACTGTAAGAAAACAATGTCCCGATATGTTTTATGCATTCCCAATGTACCTTTGCTGGTGTATCTTTCTCTGCGTAGTACATCTGCAGGTCCCAGTTGATAAATTTACTCTGGCCTAGACGGATCACCTCCACACTAAACACAAAGCAATGAAAGAACACTTTGACACATTGGAATGGTGACCTTTTAGATAAACAATAATTTACTTCAGAGCTTATCAATTTGAAATAAAAAAAAACAAGATAATTATTCAATAAAATACTTCCTAAAAAAATCATCGATTAACTGTGATAGATTGTACGGGTAGCACTGTAGCAACACAAACAGAAACTCAATTTCACAATTTTCTGTTATCTTGTTACCACAACAAAACTCTTAAATATTATTATTATTGATATTTATCAGTATCAACAGATTCAGATAAGGGATTATTCCTTTTACTAACCTGACATAGAGTGAAATCGGTACCATGGTGTTCAGAACAATGAGGTAGCCCCAGAAGCTGAGGAATCCTCTATAGGAGGTACCGTCCTCTCTCCCATCATACAAATACCAGGCCTTGGACCCAATTTCCTCATACCAGAAGCTGTGACCAATGGCAAGTCCCGCTGCCACCAGGATCAGGAGAACAAAGATCTATCGAGTTGTCAAGACAAAAAAATCACATTTTTAACACACACTTCTAATAAGGACAACCTGATGACCATGAAACTGCATCTCCATATAAGGTTTAGGGAAGCATTCAAATGAATGACACTTATGTTATTATGCCTCAGTGGCCTCAAGACCATAAATCAATGATAAAACCACACGCTTGTTTCATCAATTAATCAATAACTATGCTAATCTATACACAGCACACCGTGTCTCTATGTATCAAATCATAAAATCAGATGATTACAGTTTATTTAAGTTTAACTCACAGTGTAGACCATATAGTTCATCAGCTCATCAATCTTGGTCCTCTTGAACCTTGATTTTCCACCATTTCTCATGATTTTTGTGTCAGCACCTTCAGAGGAAAAAGGAAAACGTAAGAAATATGGAAGGGACAGGACCGATCGATACCAGGTATCAGTAGCTATGCCGATACTAGCCTTATTTCAATGTATCGGTACTCAAGACTTTTGTGACTGTATGATCAGGAACTAGAAAGAAGACATTAGAAGAAATGAAAATTGCCATGAATTTAATGCAATTTTAAAGAAAATTCTATATTGGGATACAGAAGTACTTCTTTAAAATTATCTGTCATTGTTTTTTGGGAGACATTTTATGGCTCAATAAATAGTACTAGTGCTATTAGTGCTTGCTATTGGCGACTTCGCTGCTAAGTTGACTCTTCAAAAGAACACAAACCAACATTCGAACCTGCAAAGATGACAAGTCCATGACATTCTTCAGTGTTCCTGACTTTGCAGCCTCGTAGCAGCATGTTGTCCAGGTCCAGTGGATAGCGTTCTCTCTTCCAGTGCATCACCCCAGTGAATTTATCCAGACGGTTATTGGGCTCCTCACACTCAATCAAAGCTATAAAAGAGATGGGGTCGAGATAAATAGTCCAAATAATTATTAATAGTCCAAATAATTAATTACTAATTTAAAAAGAAATAAACATCCTACAGCTCTCTAACATTATTTGCATGTATCCTAATAAAAAAGTAGATATTCTTATTTTTAAAAAACATTTTTATCGTTAAAATCATTTGTATTACTTATGAGTTCATGAATTGACATTCAAAACAGATACAAGTTACACAGTATACCATCAAACTGAGCCATTTGACGTTCCTCCTGCAGTCTTTCATCAGTTACTCGAAGTCCCAGCTTAAACTTTAGGTTAGTTTCTCTGAAAAGGAAAAAAAATTATTTAATTTATTTTGATAAAAGATACAAATAGGGGCCTCACCCATCAAGCTCTGCTGTTTCCACATAGCAAAGGCTGTTTGGGTTTGAACTCGACAAAAGCAATATGTCCGCCTGTAACACAAAACAAACAATATTATCTGACACACTGGACAAGTCATACAACATGCCTGTACAACACAGTCAGAGCCCATTTGAATTGTGAGCAGATAAAGTAAAATGGGTTAAATAGAATATGCGTTGTTGATTTATTTAGTTTGTTTGTTTAATTATTTGTATTACAACTGTAGCATTGTGACTCAGACCTTACTTATTGGTTAACACAAGCTCAAGAAATAATACCAATGCAAATTGCAGGCCAAATATAGACAAACAATCACACTCACATTTATGCCTATGAGCAAATTACACATACCGGAATGAAATCATTTTTCTTCAAGCGAATGACATCTCCAACCTCGATGTGTCTCCACTTTGACTCTTGAAACCTGAGCAATGAATATAACTTAATATTGTCGCAATTTGTCAATACAATAAAGAAAAGCTCGTTTTAGTCTTAAATGAGGAAAAAAGGTAATATATAAAATGAGATATTTGTTTATTTTTCCTCCACATGGAAAAATTATATCATGAAATGACAAACAAGAAACTGGTAGTCTTAAAAATTGAACAGAACTAAAACAATTTAAGGCAAGCTCTTTTGATTAATAGTGCAGTTTACTTCAAAATTCACCCCCCCAAAAAAAAAAAAAAAAAAAAAAAGCCAAATTAACATGAACAAGTTCTGACCTGCCATCCAGCAGAACCTCACATTTCCTATTATTAATCTCCTTGTCCATCTTGTGTCGAGCCTGAAAGGTAAATCAAGCAAGAGGGAACGTGATTTTAGCTAAGTCGATATATTGACTATCAAATAGCATCTGAATTATTTGCTGCCATTTAAACACATACATATATATTATATAAATGTTAAATTCCATATTGTTTCAGTAAGCGCAGGATGCTGACAGTAGGTTGCTTTTCTTACAAGATCGTCCACCAGGTCTTTGATGGCAGTTACTCCCAGAACCACAACCAGAGGGATCAAGGTGGTGTACCAAGGTAGAGTTGTAACTTGTGGAATACTCTAAGAAAACAAATTGTATATTTGATTAATTGACAATTTATAGTGACAATTCGATTATAAGATAAATGCTAAGACTACTTCTCGCATGCTATTGTTTTATTTTATAATCTATTGGAATTTTTTGGCCACTGACGAGGCACGGAAATTGTACCTGTAGAATGAGCAGAGCCAAAAAGTAGACGTTGGCAACCCTCTTAAACTGCTCGTACAAGTTGAGGGGAAGGAACGTGAAGACATTGTATTTATACGTCTTGATGGCATTCCCCTGAAAGAAGAAATATCTAAAATGATACAACAGTGACGACAATAATTTTTATGACCTTGCACCAGTGAGATTTACATGATGGTTTGAGTACCATAAACATATCATGTGGACAATTAGACAAATCATTTTGTTTCATGTTGTATCGTGGTTTGTGCACTTACAGAGTATCTGCTCTTCTTGATGCACAGGAATACTTTTTTTTCAAATTCTGGCAGGTGGTGGAAGCCTCGGTCATTGGCTTTCACCTTCCAGCCAATTTCTTAAAAAAAAAAGAGAGTATATTAATAATGTTTGTGTTACTCCTTACGTCACTTTTGCAAAAAATTGTCCCAACTACTTAAAATTAAGCAATACTCCCTCATACTCAATACGCAGTGTATCATTTTTGTACTTACTACATGTAATAAGTACAATCAAAGCATAGCCACATTATTATATCTATAACTTGGAAAAAATAATTTATTAGCATAATTTATTGTATATCCTGCTCGTGGCGGTCAGGCAGAGAACGGATGGTCTCACCAGTGGGTCTAACTTCCACAGGGGGAGGTGGGGCTCCTGGCACCGGTTCTTCTTCTTCCTCATCTGTGCTCATATCCAGCTCATCGTCCGTCTCATCATCACTGTATGGCATGACCTCATCGTCGGGCCTCATAGACCCGTGGGTGCCAGCCTGGCGCGTCGTCATTTTGACGCCGCAAGTATCTCTGAGAAACAAAAAAGGATTCAGATTTTACAATACTAGACGCTGTTATGCTCCTGGTAAATAAGAGTAATTAATTGCAACAGGTACTCAATTTCATTTTCATTCAAAAAGTAGGTTGGGATTGAAAACAAGAGCGGGGAGATGGGTTTGATTGGTAAGCTGTCTCATCCATCCACACAGATGTACTATTGCTTTAGCGAGGCGTAGACATGTGGTTCATTGCGAAAGAAAAGCTTGTAAGCAGACAGTAGATCACAGGTGTCAAACTCAAGGCCCAAGGGCCAGAAATGGCCCGCCACATCATTTTATGTGGCCTGCGAAGACAAATTGTGCATTAAATTCGTGTCATTACTAGAATTGCAAATTGTCTTCACTTTTAATAATCTTTTTTTTTTAATATTTTACCAGTTTTTACTCATCTGATTTGAAAACGAGTTATTTGTCAGTGTGTTTTGCAGCTTTTACTCTATATAATATGGGGTGCTCATACATTTATTTGGGTTGACAGTCATAATGGCCCTCCGAAAGAAGCTATGACTACAATGCGGCCCGTGAAAAAAATGAGTTTGACACCCCTGCAGTAGATCATAGCTGCTGACAACTTTTGGTGCTATGTTGCCGCAGACTTAGTTATTGATAAGCCCTGCTCAACATCATAACAGATTGACACATGGGTGTTATAATTGGACTATGGAACTGACTAGAGGGTGGCCTGTTTTCTTTTCATGGCAAAATACTTGCACCTTCATTCGTGTTCAGTATGGCAACTGAGACGGACAATCTTGATTCAAAAATGCACGTTATTTTTAAATCAAGCCCCTGTCATCATCCAGTTAAACAACATACCATTCGTGAGGACAAAACAATCTTCCCGCACGGTTGTTACGTCAACTCGTAAAGCACATCAACAATTGAATGTGATTTAAAAAAACAAAAAACAAAGAAATGAAAATAGAATGGCATTAATGTTACATGACTTGTTTTCATTGGCGGTCTCAAATTTCTTTTTCAGAATGTACTGTGCCATCAGACTATGAATACTATTTCCTTCCAGGAGTGACAATGCAAAAACACCATGCAGCTGCACAAGCAAATGTGAAGCAGCATGTTGTTGTGGTGTACAAAAAGTTGATGAATTTAATTATTGGAAAACTGACCTAGGTGCAGTTTAACGGGATTGTTTATGACTGATAGACAATAATTTTAAGGAACATCTAAAACATAAAATTACTTCATTGGTGGCATCACCTGACTCAGAAAACAGGTTTGCTGGTATCTGGCTAAGGGATGTAACTATGGAAACAATGAGGGAGGGCGGGGTAAGTGATCTACTGAGTGGGTGACGACAGTGAAACCTGAGAGTATGTGTGTGTGGGTGGGTGGGTGGGTGGGGGGGGGGGGGGGTCGTCTCAGCTCTTGCTCAGACGGGTAAGGTGAAGTACACCCAAAAAAAAAAGGGACGTCAACACTATTAGTGGCAAAAAAGATAGAGCAAATAAAAATAGAATGGATTGGTCGCCAGCTGTCATGCAACATAATGGCACCCAACTATGAAACAAAACAATACAAGATAGAAGTTCAAAAACAAACATACGGGCAGATATATGCACAAATTGCGTTTAGATCATATATCAATTCCATTCTACCGTATCAATGACTCAATAATAATGGAATCATAGAACAGCAAATAAAAGTCGATGATTTCTCAAGTGATAGGGTTCCATAATGATAGGTCTCCATGGTTTGTGTGTCTGTGGTTTCCTAAGGCATCTGTCCAGTGACAACTGACACTAATCTGTCCATGAGGGCGACGCACAACTCACCATCGCTGCAGCACCTGAGGTTCCTTTGCAAGTGTTGTAAATAAATAACTTTCAAATCTGCGCTACAAGCGTGAGCAGTTGCTTGTTTAGTATTTATTTTGTATTAGAGGCTAATTTAGTGAATTATCGTCAAAGGGATGAAAGGACAGCATTGTGTGTAGGGCATAGATTCTCTTCTTGCTTTTTTAGAAACTGTTTTTCAATTTTGATGTGCAGATAGGATGGACTCCCTCACTCTGCTTTCAAACCATCTGTCTTGTGTATTCACAAGCATGTCAACAATTTAAAGCAACCGCATGTACATGACAGAACAAGTGCCTGATAATAAAGTCAACAATTGGCTTGGAATGAAAAGCTCATCAAACAAAAAGGTTTTCGGATGGAGATTGGTCCAGACCGTCACAGACAACATTTTAATATTTGGAGCTTTCTTCTTTCCCATATTTGAAAGAGTAATTCAACATAATATTTTATCTTATTTTTAATCTTACCTTTTATGACTGGTTTAGTCACCTTATATTTTAGTAAATACAAATTCTGATTTACTCATTTCAGAAGATGAAAGGTTTTTTTTTCTAAGGAGGATTTATGAACCAAATCCTGTCCAATGTGTTGCCAATTTATGTAAGCCTGGAAAAATCGCTGCATCTTTAAGTCATACACTTGAGAAGGTGACAACAGGCAATTGAATGATGGCATCAAATGAAAGCTATTGACTTGGACTCAAATCATAATTGAGATTCTCCAGCAGTTGGCACAGCAGGACTTAAACTAATGAAATCCACTTAACGCCAGTCCACAGAGACCCCATGCTGGCTTATCTCTCGTGCATAGCACCAATAAATTACTATGCATATTCATACTCAACTCAACTCAAAAAATAAGTTCTTTATTTACAGAGGTCTATTTCAGTTATAAAACTCAATCAAGCCATGGAATTGTCAGTTATAATGAATTTGGACTCAAATAATTAATTTGTTAATTTGTTTATGTTGACTTTAGATGGCAGAAAATAGTAAACTTGAGTTTAAATAAGGTTACAGCCTTACAGAGAAATTAATCTTGCCCTAATTACTACAAGGCGGATCAACAATTTATTCAACATAAAGGACTATTTTTTTTTTTTTTGTCGCTGCCCAATTTCTGGGTGGCAGTTGAATTGTAAAACGTTGAACATTAACTTAGCTCGTCTCCATCCCTGGTGGTGATTCGGTAATTGGGTTGTCTTTGGAATATACAGGAAATACTGTCAATGAATTCAACTAAATTTAATTTAAAAATAAATAGAAAAATATTGATATTTCTCATGATTTATCTTTTAATGATTTAATTCTTTCCAACAGTCCCTTCACATTCTTGTAGTCATAAATCATCAATGTGAGCGCTTTGAAGAAGACAGAGTATTTCCCCAATCAAAACTTTGGCTCATTGCTTGTTTAAGGTAAACAGTGAGGCAGCGTTAAAGGGCTTCACCAAGTGAAGATTAAATCTTTCGAAATATGTACTGTAAAGCTATTTTTGGTGTGGTCTGTGCTGTTTTAAGAGATTCTGATTGCTGATTACACTGTCTTGCTACAAGATGTTTGGGACAGCGTGGGAAGTTATGTCTAGTCATCCACAGAACTATTTGTGATGTCATCGGCATTTAACCTGGCTCACCTGGTTCCAAACAGTGTTTGACGGAATTGACGTCAGGGTCCTTTCCAAAGTCGTCCACACCAAACTAAAAAAAATAACCTTTGAGTTCTAGGGCACAGTCATGGTGAAAGAAAAAATGGCCTTCTCCAAGTTGTTGAATCTGGTTAATAAAAAATGGCCGATATGTTTTAGTAGGAGGAAGAATCAGAATTCAGGGGGAAACGTAAGGTTCTGATCGCCAAAGTTTTGTTCATATATTGTAAGGGATAGTAATGTAAGGGCCTATGTGTTCCTGTTAAAGTGGAATTCATCAGTAATTCCAATTCAACCTTCACTTAAAAAAAAATCACTATTTGGGTGAAATGATTTGAGGATTATTCTCAGATGTCTAAGTAATACAAAAGGTCAAAATATTTATTGATCTCACATTGTATGTGCAGTTTGTAAATAGACACATGGCAACAAAAGTATAAAGAAAATGGACAGAAATAAAATTCTGCTTTTTCAGATGGTTTTAATCAGTAATTTGTTTATTTACTGTAGTTGCATTCTGTAGTGGTGGTGTACAGCATCACACTGTGACCATCTAGAAAAGTTTGCTTGTATCAAGTAGATAAAAGTAACCAAATTCATCTTATATGAAGCATCACTGCAAACTACAACACTATTGTTTACTTCCTAAATTGTGCATTGTTTGATTTTGTTTATCCTATAAAATATTAGGATATTAGGCCTGTGCGTGTCTTTATCGCAAGGTCAACCCAAAAAATATAGGTATTGTTTGTTGGAAAGCACATTTGTGGCTTGAAATGTGATAATGGAATTTGAACTGTTTGATTTTGGCTCAATTACAACTGCACAATTCTGATAGAGCTAAAATATATTTTGGACACAGTTAAACAAAACCCATATAATTTTGACAGAAAACAAATGTGAATGGAAGAGTAATCGCTCAGGTGGAAGCACTGACACTCCCTTTAAGAAGTCTCCAACAACAAACTGAACCTTGACCGAGTAAGACGGTCTATGATTAGAATAAACTTATACTTACAACGTGTTCTTTACTGATGAGTGGTAAGAAATTAAAAAATTAAAGAATCCAGCTCTTTATGTGTGGGTCCGACCGCTCTGTCACCACACCATGAACCATTTGTTCCTTGTTCCTGTTTGAAGAAGCTCCACCGCACCCCGCCCGTCCTCCTCCCACACGCAACTACCTGCCCGGCCCTCACCAACCCACGCGACCGGTTTGACACGTACCACACACCACATGCACCCATGCACACACAAACACACGTTTGCTCCGTGCAGGGGGGAAAGCAGTGTGGCATTCAGGGACGGCAAGATCGGCCTCCTCAGAAGTGAGCACCGGGCAGGCAGGTCCTGACAAGGTGTGCTTGACACATCACGTGGTATACGAGTGATTAAATTAATATTCTTAATTAAAATCTTCATTGAGAATAAGTATTGTAAAATATGTGAGCTTTACAAATCAGTTTGTAAACTCTACATTTAATGTTGAAAAACAGACGTACTTGCAAATACGTTTGACCGTACTTGCATTAAAAATTATGTTTACTCCACATTGGTAGTTCCACGCTTCTGCATATTTGCCTTTGAGTCTATCGATTATAAACAAAAACATGCATACATGCCAAACTTAAACCAAGTCACAGAATTGTTTTGACCAATGTTATACATAAAATAGTGGGAAACATTGGATATTAATGACCACTGTACAAATCTGTTTTATAAATCACTTTCCCAGTCCGTTAAATAATATAATGTTTATATAGTTGTTTTTTTTACCCTAATAATAGCTGAAGGTGCAAGAAAAACACAGTTACAAGTCTTATCAAGCCGAAATAAATGTACTGATTTGTTGTGTTCACACTCCAATGCTGAAGGTGGCGGTAATACGAACGTGAATGTGCGACGGCGAAAAAACAAGCCGCGCCTTTCCCCACTCCTATTGGTCAATCAGAAAGTGACGTGTTGATTCGCTTGCCCTGTCTGGAGTGTTCCTGAAAAATAGACAGCCAATTTGAGCTACTTGTGCAAAGCTAAAAACACAACAATATTAGTTATAATAGTCAAACACAGTTGTCTTCTTTCAGGAATATATCGGCAGTCAAAAGACCACACTTGCTCCATCGTCTGCAATTCTACCATGGTCGGTGTTAAAGTGATTGGGAGTGATCCGGAATTTCTACCGGAGCTAGCGGCCGCCGGCTCGAGGCTCGCGGTGGTAAAGTTCACAATGGCCGGGTAAGACCCACGTTGGAGTCCGTCCTACAATCAGCTATGTGTCTTTAACACAGACCCCTTGTTCACGAATGGTCAGCATTTACTGTTTAGAAGAAATGCCATTAACGGTGTAGATCTGTATCCGAAAACTAAAAACATGTATGATGTATCTATTGGTTAGCATTATGCTAATGTTAGCTTTTCTAGCTGAGTTGCTTACAATGACATTGCACTATTACGTTCGGTCACTTGTCTTTGGGACATTGTGAAATATAATATAATGGCTAATAATGTATAATGTATATAGAGAATAGAACATCAGATTGTTGGTCACCACTTAAAAGGCATGGACTCTACGAAATTGTCAAATTTGCTTTAGTTGTCCAGTATTTTGACACTTGGTAATTATCTCGCGTATTTGCCAATCAGTCATTCTGCCATATTATACGTGTTCAATATTTAACTTCTTGATTTCATGATGAGAATTGACTGCATATTTTGGTCACTTAATCAGCAATGACCCAAACTCTAGTTTTGAGAGAAATAATAATAAGAGTAATAATAATTTAACTGGTCACATTAGTCAGATACTCATATCTAGACTAGGATGCATTCCAAAGAGTACAACTTTATTTAGTTTGTAACAAAATGTAGTTCTGGTACATGCAAGATAGATATTTTATTGTATTAAGTGAGTTTATAGTCATCAACATTCACTTGAGTACTTCTTTGTGACTACAGCATGTTAATAATATGTTCTGCTTGCCCCTCAGGTGCCGGCCATGTGTCAGAATAGCTCCAGCGTTCAACATGTTGAGTAATAAGTATCCCCAGGTTGTCTTCCTTGAAGTTGATGTCCATGTCTGTCCGGTCAGTCTGATCTCAAACACACCCATTTATGGTGCATAATTTCTTAAAATGATTAAATAATTCCCTCCAGATTGAAATAGCAAAAGAGATGTGGTTTGCAAACATTGAATCTGTAAAATTCTTTCTCTTCACACCTCATCCAACCTAGAAATTTGTTTGATTTTTTTTCTTTTAATCTGTGATGTTCACACATTAAATAATTACATTTTATACTAGATGAAGTTTTCACATGTATTGTGAATTCTGACATTTGTCAACTCACATACTCTCTCTTTCCTAGACAACAAAGGAATCCAACAACATATCAGCCACACCGACGTTCTTATTCTTCAGGAACAGGGATCGGGTCGACCAGTATCAAGGAGCAGATGCAGCGGGTCTTGAGGACAAAATCAAACAGCTTACAGAGAACGATCCAGGAAACAGCGAGGACTCTGACATTCCAAAGGGATATGTAAGTGGGCATCGTTTTGTCACATATGAACTATTTCATCGCAAAGTTGCACCATTATTGCCGGCTTTTATGCTGACTTTCCAAATAAAGCTAAAATGCAGTATAGTACGTTATTTTGGTTCCAGATGGACCTCATGCCTTTTGTCAACAAAGCCGGCTGTGAATGCCTCAACGAGAGCGATGACTGTGGCTTTGACAACTGCTTACTGAAAGACTCGTCCTACCTGGAGTCAGATTGTGATGAACAGGTAAGAACCCTAACCGAAAACAAACCAGAGCAACAGGTTAATTTCACATTCTCCGGGTATTAACCAAAACCGGCCATCATTGCTTGTCGATGGCCGGTTTTGGTTAATATCCGGACAATGTGAATTTAACCTGTTGCTCTGGTTTTTGTGTTGATGTGACCGCTATAAGGACGTGGTAATATTTGAATGATCACTCTGTTTTTTGCAGTTGCTGATAACTATTGCCTTCAACCAGCCTGTGAAGCTCTTCTCCATGAAGTTGCAGTCCTCAGACTTTGGTGAGTATGTTTGTACTGATCTCCAGTCAATTGTACTATCCTCAAGAATGTTAAACAATATTTTCAGAGAACTATTTGCCTTCTTTTCTGTCTATTCATCATTTTTCCACCCATGCTAAATGTTGTATGCCTTGTCTGTGTACCAGCCCAGTCCCCTAAAGTGGTGAAGATATTCATCAATCTCCCACGCTCGATGGGTTTCGACGATGCAGAGCGAAACGAAGCCACCCAAACTCTGGAACTGGCGGAGGAAGACTACAAAGACGATGGAATCATTCCACTGCGCTATGTCAAGTTTCAGAATGTGCAGAGTGTAACGGTAAGAATCAGAACACTATGTCTTACTGAAGCTTGATATAAACACAATCATTCCCACTTCACTAGAAAAATGCATTTCCAGTATATATTTGTCTTTTTTTCCACCCATTCACCAGTTGTTCATCAAATCAAACCAAGGAGATGAGGAGACAACAAAAATAAACTACTTGACATTCATTGGTACTCCAGTACAGGCCACCAACATGAATGACTTCAAAAGGGTATGTTTCTATCACAACAAATAGAGCAATTGTGTAAAATTGTGTAAAATCTTTAGTAATAAATGAATGGTCTATTCATGCAGGTTGTGGGAAAGAAAGGAGAGAGTCACTGATGGTAGGAAAGAGGAGGCTGCTGATATTTTAAAGGACTTTTCCCTTTGCCAAAGCTGCCACACTTCATGCAGACATCGACACATACCACACAAAGACGCACTCACACTCCTCAACTCGTGAATTAAAGAATTATCAGTGTCTGGGGACTCTCAGTCTATAAACATTTGTATTGTAATTCAAATTAAAAATCCTGTAAATAAAACAGTCCTTTTGCAAAGGCATGTGTGTCTTTTCTGATTTTCTGGCAACTCTTCATGATGCAAGAGCTTGTAGATCCTTTAGTTAGGCAGATCCTTTATGGATCCTAGTACAAGTTCAGAAAAAAATGTAACATGTTGAAATTAATGATGGAATATCAAAATATTTATCACAGGAGCAAAACTGCATTAAAACAATGTGTTCTGATTTTGTTGTTAATAATATTGGGCGGGTATTAAAGATATTTTTTAATCAAATACGTTTGGAAATATATATAGTACCACCAAAATAAGAGGTAGTTTTGTTAAAAAAATATATTTAAAATTATTATAAACCACTGAAACGTTATGCACATTTTGATCATTACACTGCACTTAAAGAAACAAACTGATACCAAAATGTTTCAGTGCACACAAAACGAGCTGTTCAAAAACGTATAGAAAGTAAAAACTGAAGTACGACTGAACTCCACTCATCAAACATACTTTACTTGGTTTAAAAAAAAGTAATAACACACAGTGGAGGACAAGAACTCAATGACGCAAGCTGTGCACTTTTATTTTGAAATAAACATCCGGATGCGTTTGGGTTCTTAGCCTAACTATGTCTCGTGATCATCTGACTGACCGTCACGCAAAGGATTGCCAGAGCTAAAAGCTCAAAACAAGCAGCGATTTTTTTCGTTTTTATTTATTACCGACTGAGATCTTTTTGCCTTAATTCAATACGAAGGAGATGCACCAGTGATCTGTTGTTTTGGGTGCGTATCCACGACCTTAAGCGCTACATTTTATCCTATGAGCTGCGCTTTAGCAACCCGGAAGTCCCGACATAACAGTTTGGCTTCAGTGCGGCGTAGCATCTTTGTAGCCGATCAGCTGTTGTTTGTATAAAACGCATAAATAAGGGGGCAATGAAAATGGAGTGGTGTAGTGGATTGAATCACTTACGACATCCCTTTAATATGCACTTCTGCCTTAGCTGCACTTCATTGATTACTACTGCCACTCAATTATTCTGTCATCAACATTCCTCTGATTAAACATAATTCTAATTTCTATCCGAGTCAATGGATGCAATACATATGTAACGAGTATTGCGCAAACTAAATTGAACTGACGGTACGTCACTTCAACAAACCCTCTTGAATTTGTGGTCGTGCTGCTGCATGCTATCTCTTTGGGAGCTATAACTCGCTTTATATGTATGCGCAAATTAAGTGAGCGATCAATGTGTATTTCTATAACGGAAATACGATGACTATTGTTAATAATTCCTGCATGCAACTGAACATGATCATGTCACTGACAGCACATAATAGCACTGTTATTAGTGTTGCTGGTGGTGGTGACAGTGGTGTGTATGTTTTCTGTGTATACAGTGATCCCTCGCTACTTCGCGTTTCGTTTACCGAGGCTTCACTACATCGCGGCTTTTTCTTTTTCCAAAATTAAAAAAAAACATTTAAAAGTCAAAATAAAGCTTCTATATTGAGGAAACATGTGTCTAAATTTTAGGACAATGTAGTATTGCTCCAAATGTTTGTTTACATTCCTTTAGAAGTCCGTTTTCGCGTGTTAGCACGATCGCAAATTAGCATCTTTCTGCTAACTCGTTAGCCTACCCAGTACTTCTTGTTGGTGACCGTACTTCGCGGATTTCACTTATCGCGGGTGATTTTTTAAACCAATTATCCGCGAAAAACGAGGGATTACTGTACTTCACTCCCCCAAAACAAATGTGACAATGTCAAGCTTTTTTTTGTGTTCACGAACCCTTTTAATTATTGAATGCTAGTTGTCTATAATGATAAAATCCTCTGAATATGATGTATGTGTTTACAAGTAGTTTTATTTTGGGCAATCTTCCATAGTGTAGTGAAAATATCCATTGATCAGCATATATTTGTTGGACAGTTCTTTGAAATGTGCAATTTATTTATACTTTTTGTGTGTTTACTAACATTCGTTTCAACTCAACTCTACCAGACAATCCAGCACAATGTCAGGGAACAACCTGGTTCTACCTATTGTACTATGGGGCCGCACCGCTCCAACCCACTGTATCAGCAGCCTGTTGGTGATGGACGACTTTGGCACAATCATCACTGGTTGCCATGACGGACAGATATGCCTTTGGGACATGACACCGGAGCTGGAGGTAGTGATAACATCACATACTTTATTCTTTCTCTGTTGTTTGGTAGGGAAATCTGCTCCATGGGTGACAACGATCGAGAACCACGGTCATAGACGATGCAAATTATTGACTCAAAATTGCTCTCTTTTTGCAAAAACTCCAATAATGTAGTGACCCAAAATCAAATGTTGAGCAAAGCTGTATTATTAGCATCTCATCAAGCATACAACCACAATAGCAAGAGATAATGGGTGTTGTACATTGAGGTACTCCTTCAAAAGATTCATTTGGTTACAATTTCAAATTCAAACTAGGTGTATTATACAAAACCGTGGACATACGGCAAGCTACTGATTTTAATCAATGATTTTTGGAACAAGATTGTGTCCATACCATCGTAGCAGTCATTGCTGTTAGCCAGAATGGGCACCCAGATTAACACATACTCGGAACGAGTTGAGTCAATGTTGTTTCAGTGGTGTGTCCTACTGACAGAAATTTATCAAAATATCCCCCTAGAGCAGGGGTGTCAAACTCAATTTTTTCACGAGCCGCATTGTAGTCATAGCTTCTTTCGGAGGGCCATTATGACTGTCAACCCAAATAAATGTATGAGCACCTCATATTATATACAGTAAAAGCTACAAAACAAACTGACAAATAACTTGTTTTCAAATCAGACTAGTCAAATATTAAAAAAAAAAAAAAGATATTAAAAGTGAAGACAATTTGCAATTCTAGTAATGACACATGAATTTGATGCACAATTTGGATTCGCGGGCCACGTAAAATGATGTGGCGGGCCGTATCTGGCCAACCGGGCCTTGAGTTTGACACCTGTGCCCTAGAGACTCACATTTCCTTCAAAATCTATTTGTTTGCAAGCGGTCTTTCGCTACAAAGCCAGACCTTCGTTAGCCCTGCAATCATGCTGGATTTAAGCCATTCCTTGCTGCTTACAGGTTTAATTGTCTTTGTTTCCATTTCGTCAGATTTGTCCCAGGGCCATGTTGTTTGGTCATACGGCCTCCATCACGTGTCTGTCTAAAGCGAGCGCCTGCAGTGATAAACAGTACATTGTCAGTGCGTCAGAGAGTGGGTGAGTATTTATTATTATTATTATTATTATATTTATTTATTTATTTATTTGTTTATTTGTTTGTTTGTTTTGTCTCCAGGGAGATGTGCTTATGGGATGTAAATGATGGTCGCTGTATTGAATTTACAAAACTGGCTTGTGCTCACACCGGCATACAGGTAAATGCATTTATAATACGCATTGTCTATTGTCTAAATAGACAAACATTCAAAGATAAGTCTCTTTCTAACAGTTACTATTAAATTCTCATATCACAAAAATAGCATGGAATGCGCTAGTGTTGAAATAACAATCATTAATGAGATGCCTTCCATTTCTTCATCTTTTGTTCTGTTTTTTTTTCCTGTGACTTTTCCTCTGTGATTGTCTAGTTCTATCAGTTCACTATCAGTACTCAGCGAGAAGGTCGCCTCCTCTGTCATGGTCACTACCCAGAGATTCTTGTGGTAGATGCCACCAGTCTGGAGGTGTTATATTCGCTGGTGTCCAAAATCTCCCCAGACTGGATCAGCTCCATGAGTATTATCCGATCACACCGCACACAAGGTTTAAAGATACTATTCACTTATTATTATACTATATCATTTTGTCCTGAATGAAATATCTGTGCGAACTTGCAGTGTTTTTTTATAAGGTTACGGAGAGGTGTTCAAATAAGTAGCTGTCTTCTGTTTAATCTGTTTAATATGTATTCGGTGTATTCGGCAGGTGGTTTTACTTTCTGCTTACTCTATTTGTGTTGCAAGACTTTGCACTTTAATCATGCAAAATTTGTTTTTGATTGTAACACTTCCTTGAACTACATTTTCTAATGTTTGTAATTGGTCATCATTTGCAAATGTTTACTCGGACTGTTGGTAATTGATTTAATTTGCTTGCAAAAATTTAATTTACACAGCAGATTAAAATTATAGTACTACACATTGGTTGTATCTTTATAAAGATCCAAACTTGCATGATGGCTGATTGAGTTTTTTTCTCCAGAGGACACAGTTGTGGCAGTGGCAGTAACAGGCATTTTAAAAGTCTGGATCATCACAGCAGAGGTCAACAGGATGCAGGTAGGCGTGATTGTTCATTCAGAAAGTGGAAATCCCTTATTTTATGTTTACAAAAACATATATATATTCATGAAAAACATACTCTCAGGACCTGGACCCGGTGTTTGAAGAAGAGTCCAAACCCATTTACTGTCAGGGTTGTCGGAGTATTTCCTTCTGTACGTTCACTCAGAGCAGCCTGCTGGTGGTCTGCTCCAAGTTCTGGAGGGTAAGAGATGCCCCTCTAAACAAAGTGTTGATCATGCGGATTAGTGGAGGAAAAACACCATTTAGCCTTAAATCAAATCCCAAATATCTTTTTGTTGGTCAGGTTTTTGATGCAGGAGACTATTCACTGCTCTGCTCCGTGGCCAGTGACAATGACAAGGCCTGGGCTGGAGGAGAGTTCATTGCAGCAGACAAAGTCATCATCTGGACTGAAGACGGCTGCAGTCACATCTATAACTTACCAGCCAGGTATATTTGCAATTAACCCAACTTCATCATCATCTACATCATCGTCGACCAGAAAATCGCATAAAAGACCACTATAGATAAAAACAATTTTTACCTCCCTTTTTATTTTAATCTCCATCTGTTTTTCCAGCTGTCTCCCTGCTAGTGTGCATTTCCGAAGTGATGTGGGCAAAAAAGAAGGCTCAGTCCCGCCATTGATCTACACCATAGAGAATCTAACAGACAATCAGGTCAGTTATTGAGCTTTATTGATCAACTCAAGTTAATTGTCTGATTGGTCACATGTCTCTAACTTCTGCTACTTTCCAGCTCCTGATATGTCCTCCTGTGACTTGCTTCTTTTTTGGTCGACGGGAGCCTTTCCACAAGCTACTGATCCAGGGAGACTCTGCAGGCAGACTGTCTTTGTGGAGCATCCCGGACTCTTCGCCTCCACGGCCACTGTCAACTCCTGCAGGTAAGGACGAATGAGACATCAAAACTACACTTGAACGTGCAGATATATGAGAGTGGGCGAGAGTTCACATCCAAACAACAGCTCTGAGAGGCTATTCTGATTTAATGGAAATAAATTCAAGTAGAAGCTGTCTCAAAAACTCAGAAAACAATCGAAAATTATTTCTTTGTAGTTGAAAATGTCAATAGCTTTTTGCAAATTCATTTTGAAGACCCCCCATGCTTTTGCCGGAGCGCTCCTGTGTATCCCGGGACCATCATTTGAGATTCCTTGCTCTACACAATTGAATTAGCAACTTCAAATTATTTTATAACGTCTGTCTGTATATCTTCCTCTCTGTAGAGTTGCAAGTCTCATCCACCATCAGTCTCCAGGAGGCGTTTAATAAATTGATGCCTGTTTCTTCTGGTATCATTGACCAGCTCAGCATTCTCCCAAACAAAGAGGAACCCATTAAGGTTGGACCCAGTGCGGGAATGTTTATTTTCATACAGGAGTTTGAAGTTTAAATATATGATGGAGTGTTAGCTTCTGTTTGCTCATTAAAATGCATGTGCTTTCCTTCTTCAGGTGACGGCTAGCGTCTACATCCCTTCCCAGGGTCGACTAGTGTGTGGAAGAGAAGATGGCAGCATTATTTTGGTTCCGGCTACTCAAACTGCTATCGTTCAGTTGCTGCAAGGAGAACACATGCTTAGGAGAGGTGAAAGAAGATATTTTTTTGGGGAGGGGGTGGACTGCTCGCACTGTATTGAAATGACAGAATTGATGGCAAACTTTTGCCAAGGACAGATTTTTTTTTTAGGAAAGGCAACGCTCCACCTTTGTAAGATTTATTTGCATGTTTTCTGCAGGATGGCCACCCCATCGTACTCTACGAGGTCACAGGAATAAGGTGACGTGCGTCCTGTATCCATACCAGATATCGCCCCGCTACGACCAGCGCTCTTTGGTGTCGGGTGGGGTGGACTTCTCTGTCATTGTGTGGGACATTTTCACTGGAGAGATGAAGCACATATTCTGTGTCCATGGAGGAGAGATCACCCAGCTCATTGTCCCACCAGAAAATTGCAGCGTGAGTCCTGCTTCAAGTGACTTTGTCTTTCACGATCTTTTTTGGTTTGGGATTTCTACTGCCTTATTCCCCGCACACTTTTGTTTGATTTTAAAATGAATGTTTTGATAGATTGAAGATCATCGGTAGTGACATTTTTCAAATAGATGGCTTTCATGCAGCTGGCACTGGTTCAGTGCCTGGTCATGAAGCCCATTTAACAGTCATTCACTACCAAAGGATATATATGTTTTTACAGACTTCACACATTCAATCCCAGGTACTTACTTATATATTCCCCCCCCCCCCCCCCCCCCAAAGTTAGGAAAATGTCTGGTACTGAATGAGTTAAAATAACAACATAACCAGTCCAGTTTCTGCCCCTGGCTCAAGTCAGCAAGGATCGAGTGAAGTCTATACACAATATTAAGGTTGAAAATTTTGGTTTACATAGTTTGTAGTCATTAAGTGATTTGTTTGGCACATTTGTTTTTTATTTGAGCGTGGTTCTGCAATTGGCTGGGTACAAACCTGTGCTGTTTACCTAAAAAGAATCAGCATCACCACATCACTAACAGTGCAGGAATGTGGTATTGAAAAAAAAAAGATGTTTGTCCATTATTGAAAAATCTTTGGAACTTGTTTTCTCTGCAGACTCGGGTGCAACACTGTGTCTGCTCCGTTGCCAGTGACCACTCGGTTGGCCTGCTCAGTCTTAGGGAAAGGAAGTGCATCATGCTTGCATCGCGGCACTTGTTTCCAATCCAGGTCATCAAGTGGCGCCCCGCTGATGACTACCTTGTTGTTGGATGCTCTGATGGCTCTGTTTATGTCTGGCAGATGGATACAGGTGAGAGTTGTCAAACAGTGAACCCCCTTTTATTGCGGGGGCCAGACTCCACCAAAATAAATGAAAATTGAAACATATTTAAACTTATGAAAACAAACTTATTAACACACAAGTATTTTTTAGGGCATTTTCTGTCTCGCTCGCACAATTCTCCAATTAAAACATAAGGACCGCAAGTCTAAATTTGGACTTCTCTGAATACTGTACTGTAAATACCTATTAAAACAATCTCTTGGGTATAGTTGAGCAGTGAGCAATAAACTGCAATACAGTGGCGGAACACTGTGTTTGCATTGATTAGGTGGCAACTTGTCTGCTAATGAAATTTTAAATGATTACGTTAGTGCAGTAACCTTTCAAATGTTGTCAGCTAATTCCAAAGATAAATGTAATACATATTCCAATATAATTTTATATTGTAGTATATAATTGTATATTATAGTATACACAGCTATATTATATAGTATATACAATTATTATACATAATTAGATCTAATGTTATTACTAATGTAGCTCGCAAATTATCTTAGTTTAACATACTATTTAACATGTACACGCCAGCCTAAATGTAAAATTGGTTTGAATGCAGGTATAAAATGATATCCCTGTGTGCGTGAGTGTGTACATGTATGTGTGCGTGTTTGGGGCCTGAGTGAGCGATAGTGTTGAGCGATTGCAGGGTAACTGAGTGTGAAATTAAAGAGTGTGTATGAGACAGCGAATGAGAAAAAGCGCATGTGTACACTATGTGTATGTGAAAAAGAAAGAAAGAGAGCCAAAGCGCTGTCGGAAAAAAAGTGTGTGTGTGCGCCATGGCACCATTACACGTCAGATGCCTGAGTCTACACAAAAACACACACACTATCAGACACTCACTCTCTCTCTGACACACACGCGCACAGGATAATGGTGCCACTTGTCTTCTCACTCAATACTTAGAGCCAATCCCGATATCAGGTCTGTCTGCAGCTAATGGGGTCTCCTCTAAACCTCTCTCTTTTGTAAGTGCAGCCAGTGATAACTGTGACCTGAACCACATTGAAGACAGTAGGTAATGGTAGTGAGTATTATAAAACCAAAGTCTGGGCGGTGCAAAATACTTGGTATTGATAAAAATACGGTGATAGAGCTGGTAAATGAGGTGATTGAAACATAAACAACAAACACAAAGTGTGTGTCCCTACAACGGAACATGATGGTAAATTAACCTGCAACAAGCGTCCTCTTCTTATCATTTTAATGTTCTGTTAAGCTTCCCAGGTCTCCTAACTTGCTCACTATCTGATCCGTTAATGTTTGCAGGAGCCTTGGACCGCTGTGTGATGGGTATAACAGCCGTAGAGATCCTCAATGCCTGTGATGAGCTGGCTCCGGCCACCGTCGATGCCTTGAGCCATTCGGCAGTGAACCTGAAGCAGGCAATGACTCGCCGGAGCCTGGCGGCACTCAAGAACATGGCTCAACACAAACTACAAACACTTGCCACCAATCTGCTGGCAGCAGACAATGCTGACAAGGTAAAGTCATATTTCAATGAAGTACTGCAGTGTAGCATCTAGGAAGTAAGCATTGTATTGAAATTTAATTAGACAAGTATCTGTTGTCTACTTATTGTCAGAATGCTGAGACAATCTTTTAGTCTAGTTTCAACCCAAAAAAAAAAAAAAAAGCTAAATGCTTACCTTTTTTGCAGCATCTAATAGCATTGCTCAAAGTTTGTTTGTATATACAATACGCTATGCAATCATTTTAGATATCCTCATTATTTAGGTCATGTTAAGGTTATCAATACAGTTCTTGAAATAGACATTCCACTTTTTCAACTGATATTTTCTCATAAATATGCTTTTGCACAATGTACAAACCCCACTTGAAGATGAAGTTTCGACATTGTCTGAAATAAAAGGAGAGTACAAAGATTTTCAAATCCTCCTATAAAGTACACAAAGAGTAAAACAAAATAACATGAAATCATAGAAGAAAGTTTGTACGATTTGTCCCAAAATGACTAATTAGCTTCCTTCTTTTTCGAGCTCAAGATTCGCTAGAAACCAAAACCAAATCAAACAACCAAAAGCAGAATCATCTAAATTCAAACCCGACTTACAATTCTTATATAGTTGACCCTGAAGTTGTTGAATGAAATTTTAGCATTCATGGTCGTCCTTCACATACCTTTTGCTTGGTATATATTTTTTATATTTCATCCATTGTGTTTTATTGGCGCGGTCTCCCAGGATTTTCCTCATATTGCCTCATAATCACAGCTCTTGAAAAGGCCAACAACTGCATTTTCCCTCCCTTGCTAGATTACAAATACATCACTGTTATTTTTTGTTGTTGTTGTTGTTTTTTTTTTCCTCCTACCCTAGGGTTATTTCTCTTGTATAACTATAGGCATTACAGGTCAAAACCATCCACCATCCCCCGCGTGAGTGGCTTTGTATACTCCCCTGCCGTGTGTGATGAAAGATAATGACCATGAAATGTCATACTATCAACACAAACACTACACCCAGTCAGCTGCAAGCCATCATCTGTGTTTACAGTTACAGCTTGTAGTCAGGTGTAAGAAAGTCAATACGTGACTTTGAGTTTGTCCTCTGGCGTTTCTGCTGAACCTTGTTTTTGTTTGGTCTTTGTTTCAAGGAGATACAATATTGCCCGAGTGAGGAAAAAAAAATCTAAATAAGATAATTGTTTTTTTTTTATTTTCTGGGTTTAATCTATTTAAGGTTGATTTGATGTTTTACAACTCTGTCACTGTTCAATAGATGTGATTTATTAGGTGGTACATGCGTGGGTCATATTGAAATTTGGGTGCGTAAATCATGATTATGAGCTTGCTACAAAGTCAATGGTCATAGTTCAATTAATCTCGTAATCATAGATTCTGAGTTGGTCGGACTTGAACTGAAAATTGAGAAAGAGCGACTAAGCAAGTAGTCATGAAAATCTTATGTGCTCTCGCAGTAATGTTTTATGTTTAATTGTATTTTGAGGTCTCGGTCTGGATTAGATTTTTTTTAACGTCTTAATTTAGATGTCATACTTTTCATACTCTTTTTTTTTTTTTTTTTTTGCATTAAAGTTACCGTAATTAGATTGCAACCCTTATATCCAGTTATCACAGCGCTACTTACATACTCTTTGAAAATAATTGTCCTTTTGGATGTTTTCTGTTTCTGCTGTGTGTCAGAAGGACTCCACAGGGTATTAGAGCCGTTCCCAAATTATTTTTGAGAAGTAATTAATTCTAAGTCCCACCTATACAGAAGTCAGAGGATGTCATGACATATTAAGTGTAGGTCTGCAAGTTCCTGCATTGTAAAAAGAAAGAGTATCAATTTGAATTAATAATCAATTTATTAAAGTCAGACTGGCTAATTAATACATTTTAAAAAATAATCTGTAGATCATTATTTTGATACAGTAAAATTGTGAGGATTTGTGTGCAGTGGCGTCCTTGACCTTTAGATGGCAATGTTCATCCACTGGAACTAACTGACATTGACACAAGTGCCAGAAGGAGAATGCTGTTTTATTTATTTTCAGTTTTTCTTCCTAAAATAATTATTCTAAAATGTATGAGCTTTTAAATATACATTTTCATTCATAACAACTGTAAAATAGATTATTTAACTGATTAGCAATTTTGCGCATTCTGCTGTGTCAGTTATGATTGTTTTCTCCTCAAAATGTAATGTAAAACGTGTCTGTGTTAATTGATTTATTTTTTGAGTGGTTTAAAGAAAATTAATTACAATAAAATCTAATTCTGATTTACATTTTTCACCATTCTTCCTAATCTTTAGGGGAACCTGCCCAAATACTCCCACAATGCACTGGTGGTCCAGTCAATGAAGACCAACCTCACGGACCCTGACATGCATGTATTGTTCTTTGACGTGGAAGCAGTGATCATCCAGTTGCTGACAGAAGAAGCTCAGAGGCCAAATCCCATGCTGGTGTCCCCTGAGACACTCCAGAAAAGCCAGGCCGGGGCCGACAAGGGAGGCTCTTTCCTTGCCAACAAGATTTTCAAGCAGGTCAGGCAAAAACACCCAACAATTCACATTTATTAGTAACTATGGCTTCTATTTTTTAACACTTGTGTGGACATTTTTTGAAAAAAAATAGGTAAAGGAGACAATGAAGGAGACCATCAAGGAGCACCTGCTGGATGAAGATGAAGAAGAGGAGGAGGAGATGAGGAGACGCGAGGAGAAGTCAAAGTCTCTGAGTCTTCTGGAGTACAACCTGACAATGGACACAGCCAAACTCTTCATGTCCTGCTTGCATGCTTGGGGTCTCAACGAGCAGCTGGACGGGATCTGTCTAGAGAGACTTGGCATGCTCAGACCACACTGCCCCATCTCTTTTGGCCTCATCTCAAGAGGTGGTCACATGTCTCTCATGCTGCCCACCTTCAAGGTATGGATCAATGTGTATGATCGATTAATGATTCCAACACTCATATGCAAATTCCAAAGCTGATTTTTCTTTCTAATAAGCGTTCACCCAATTTGGGGGTATGCTTTGACCCGCTTTTGCCATCATCTCTGCCTTTGGTTCATTTCTCATCCTCCATTTGTCAGGAGTCTTTGCTGCGGCAGTTGTCGCTTGCAACAGGCCGGAAGCTGACATTGTCAGACATTGTTGGCAAGGGGACATACGGTGTGTCAAGGGCGGTCACTACGCAGCACCTCCTGTCCGTTATTTCTCTGGCCAACACTTTGATGGGCATGACCAATGCCACCTTTGTCGGCGAGCACATGAAAAAGGCACCAGCCAGGTAAGAAATACATAATCAAATGAGGCTCTCAAAGGCAGCGCTGTCTCCTATGCTCTGGGTGTGAGTTGCATCTAAATCCAGCAAGCACCCAGTCTACTCCGTTGATGAAATTGCAGAAGGAAAAATAAATGTCTTCGCTCTCTTGCCTAGACACTGAATTGATGGTATACAAGCACAGGCTGCGCACATATACAGTTGTAACAGCAGTATTCATTCAGTCAGAGATTGCGTGAAGCCGCTTGAGCTCTCATTGTGCTGTAAAAAAAAATATTAACGCTAATGGTCGTGGTCTACCTGCTGGAACACAACTAGGCAATTTCATCAACCCTACACAGAAAAATGCCCTGGTAGAGGAAAAAAAACACAAATTAAATAGAGGGGGGGAAAACACTCAAATAACTGTTCAAATGACATTTTTACGATAACATTTCTGTAGATTAATCCCAGCCAGCCTTTATTTATGGAGTCTAAAGACCAAACCTTTGGCAATAAAATCTTCTGCAGTTATTTTGGACTCCAAAGGCCTGATTTTTTAAGATCCCAACAGAAGTTGCGAAACTGCGTATTTACACTAACAGATTTTGTGACCTTTATTGGATCCTCTTTGTCAAATCACTATTATACTGGTAATTTATTTATATTAATGATTTTCAAATATTTTTTGTTAATTTATTTTACATTGATGATGTGTAAATGTGGTTCATATGTTTTTTTACGGCACTGTTTATGTGCATTAATGAGATCCGTGCAACCTGCTTTGTCAATTGTCTTTTTGGATATTTGTGTCTCTCTAAAAGTGAGTTTCCCGTGGTATGCTCAGACACAGGATTGTGCCTTTACTTAAAAATTCAACAGACTGAGCATACAAATGCCCTTTTGTGTTTGTGTCTTTTTTTTTTTTTTTTTTTTTTTTTTTTGCTCTTCCACCTTTCTCCTGTCCGTTCCTTTAATATTTCATGCCTTGTCTTTGTGATTTCTCCTCCAGGCCTCCCAGACCAGGAGGAACCCCGGAGAGTCCTCGTAGGATGCCGGCCACACCCCCCCAGCCCTCCAACCCGGCGCTACAAGCTCAGATCAAACAAGGTAACTACAAAAGGAGGGGGTGCTTGCTTCACACACCCATGGGGCCCATGCGGGGACATTGGGAGAGAGGCGGGGGCTCATAATGTGGCCTACTGGCAATAAGTCCCGCAGAGACTTAAAAAAAAAATATATCACAGAAGGAAGCTGCTGGTGTTTTCTTGTTCAGTGGGTCTTTTAAAGGACTCTTTTGTCATTTTTGACATGGTAGAGGTCTAACAGCTGGAGTTCAAGCTTCTTAAAAATTAATTGTTTCAATGCTGTTTTTCAGCATCAAATGCTACTGAATGAATTGTTCTTTATGAGAAAGTTTTTACAAAAATGATTTTATTCCTTTAACACACTGTCAAACACTAATCAAAACTATTTCTAAAAAGATGAGCTCTAGTATTGTTCATCTATTTACATTGAAATGTTTATGATTATACCTCTACAAACAATATTTATTTACACTATCAAAAATATGACAACAAAAATGAAAAATATGTGTCAATGTAATATAAGGAGAATATTTTTACTGAAAGGCAGAATGACAAAAAACAGAGATACACTGACTTCACATCTAAAGGAAATGTTGAAACTTGTTTGGGTTCACCGTAGGCGACACTGTAACCATCTGTCACCATCTGCCTTACACGCTCGCACACTTATCAAACACAATACCTGCACATTTGTTTATACACACACTTGTCTTGGACGGCACACTTGTTCTCGGTGGGAGGGAATGGGGTTCTGTGCTATTGTCATGCTTTAATGGGGGCGAAGCGTGACAAGCGTGTGGGCTGATTGGCGCCACACTCCATCTATTCATGCTCATTCAGAGGGACTCCTTGGCCATGACCTCTCCTCAGTCTACTTTAACCAGGTGTGTGTGTGTGTTGTGCACTAATAGCTGCTCACAATCTCCCTATGGAGCGAAAAGATAGATCCCTAAAATACAGGAGATAAGCAAAGAGCAGTGGTTTTTTTTTTTTTTTGGTAAACTGCTCACTGTTAGTTATACTTACTGCATTTGATGGTTTATTTCATTGTTTTTGTTTCTTTATATGTCACCTGCATGGGTGCATAGCCTGTTGCCTGCTCTGGAGAAAAAAAAAAAATGCGTAAGAAGCACTACCGTTCTTTGTGTTTTATTCACGGCACTTTCATTTGATCTGTTTTTAATATGTGCAGCTTTCTATATTCTTATGTTTAGGCTCTTCAACAACGATGAATGTGATGGTAGTTTTCCCCTTTTGTCTCTTTGCCATGTCTTTTAAATGGCAGCTCTGGCAAGTTTACGAAACTTACAGCATTTTGCTGTTAAGCTTATTGTGTACGCGTTATCTACAGCAGCATTTGAAAATCACATTACAGTATTGTCAGTAAGTGTTTTATGGGTGGTTCTCAGAAAGAGTGGTTCTGTATAAAAAAAATGCTGTGTATTTTGTTTTTATTAATAGCGTACAGCCCTTGCATTAACTATGTAAGGAAACATAATGTGTTTTGTTAAAACCACAAGCCTTTATTTATTGTTTTGATTCATCAAGTTTCATGAAAGTTGGACTTGACGGATTATATATTTCGGAAACTGACTTAATTAATGAATCAATCCATTTGGTCTGCGTGTATGACGTAAACATAACGTTCAGTAAATACCTGATGAAAACTCATCAATTTAACATAGTAGGGCTGTTTGTGGTAAACTATTGTAAATCCACTGCCGTATTGTTTTTCTTGATTCAAGTTCATGCGTGGCAATCAAATGCTAGCGCCAGTCTGCTTTATTATCCAAGATATTTACAGTCTTTTATTTGTTCTGATTTTGCCAGTCTTCATCTCCAAAGTAACACAAGATATCTATTTTCCTTTCTGTTTTCTGTGACATTACATTACTTATTTCTCCTACAACAAATTGTACTCAGCGGTTTGTTTTTTATTACTTCTTTATTTCGCCATATGCTGAAGATGACATCATATTTTAATCAAGAAATATGCAATATTCTCAAACATCCCGGAACCTGACTTTTTTGCACCTTGCGTTGTACTTTGTACCCCCCATACCCAATCAACTGATTTTATTTCAATGTTTTATAATTTGCTTGCTTCCATTCTTTTCTTTTGCGGTTGTTATGTAATTGAGTGTATAATATTCTTCCCTGCTACTTGATAGCTTCTCTCCCCCCGCCCTTCTATGTTCTCTGTGTGTATGTACTATACAGTTAAACATTCTAACGTCTTCCTTCACTCTTTACTATTTTTCTCCTTTTCTTCCCTTCACAAGCTGCGGTAGCCAGCACAGCCAGCACCAACGTTTCTGCTAGCGCTACAACTGCTGGGCCCAAGGGGGCCCCTGGGGTTCTCTCTCAGAGGGCCCCTGGCTCCCCCAGCCCAGGTCCTGCTTCTCATAGCTTCCCTTCAGTCAATGAAGGTACCGACTGAACCGATGAGTTCAGCTTCAAGGGAATCTTACCGCCCTGCTGTTCTTTATTCACCCACTTATCCTCGGAGATCCTCTTCTTCCTCTCCTATATTACCCGCTCCATTCTGTTCCTTTTCTGATGTCTGTATTCACCCTCATATGTAGTTTTATTTTTGAAATTGTAATGTCATGATTGGTTTAATTTGGATTTTTCTGTCTTTGTGTTGTTAGTTTGTGACATCCCCAGAATCAGTTTCCAACCGTCTTACTGTTCATGTTTTTGTTTCTCATGCCTTAGTCTTGACTTTTACCTTGCTCTTCCCGCTTTTCTCGAGTGTCCATGTAGGTCATTTCCCCCCTTGTCTTTAGCACTGTTTGGGTCTCCAGCACTGTATGTCTACCTATTTGTCTGTTATACGTGTGTTCAATTCACTTTCAGTTCACTCAATTGAACAGCGATGAAAAGATGTGACTAATAAATAGTTCAAATATTTGTAGGCTGCTGTTTTCAAATTCCCTTCGTTGTGGAACTTGCAAAACAAAGCTGTCTTACAAATTATTCATCTGAGAGTGCATTGACCATTGTCCCCGTTGACCGGGGTTTTGTCTTTTGTTTTGTCTAGGTGTTCATGTGCAGTGTTACTGTTGTCCTGTGATATTTCTCTTTCTGTCTTTTGCATGTGTTGATCTTTTCTGCTTCTTTTTTTTGCTCAGTTTGCATGCTTGGTGTTTTTTTATCAGACACCGCCAGCAGAAGTAATTGCAGACTCACTTAGCAATACAGGCTGTTGCGTATTATATCCTTTTCCTTGAGCAGTGCTTCATTGACATGGGCAAAATACGACTCGGCCAACTAAATGAATGTGCTCCGTTCATCGGCATCTAAGTGTTTTAAGTCTATCAAGTAATGTCTAGTTTTTCAATTTTCAGTAGTACTCTGCCTCCTAAACATGACATGTTTTGTTGGCACTCTAACCACAGTACGCTGCCACACTAAGGCAGGCCTTGCTTCGAAGTGGCATGTTACGCAATGACCAGGTCAATCACCTGACCTGCATTGGATTGAGCGTGCATTTCACTTGCAGTAGAGGTCTGGCTGAGTATCACCACGGATGAAATCCAGCATCTGGTGATGTCTGTGCGTTCCAGACTTCTGTCTGTAATTGAATGGCAATTGATTTGCAACAAGCTTTAAAACGTGAAAATGTGTTTAATGATTTTTAATAATCTTCCATTACTTTAGGTCCATGAAAAAGTGAGAAGCATATTTACAAATTGTTTTCTACAACATTCTTCCGATTTGGATGTTGATACCTTCAAAAGTGTGATGAAAGTTGAGAAGCATCTTGTTCATTTAATTCCAAATCTTTTGTGGTGGTGCTCAGAGCCAAAAAAAACATTAATTGATGTAACTTTAAGCTGGTCATTTTCTTTATTATAGCATTTGTGAATGATACTATAGCTATATTGTGGATTCCCACTATTTGAGGAGATAGGGTCCGGATATATTTGCAAATATTTGACACCCCTTATAATTGAATTAGGGGGAAAAAACATTCGAAATGCTTGTATAAGCAGGGATGTATTGCCAGTCAGCGTTTTCCACAAGAAAATGCGAGTTGTTGCTAGGGGTGCATTATTAAAATAGCAATTCAGTCTAAAGTGAAATAGTGGAATAGTTTTTTTTTTGTTAACAGGTAAGTTTTTTTTCACATGGATACACATGCAAATCTCAGCCTTTCTTGAGATTTCCATTTTCATTAAAACCCCCGTATGGTCTTTGTTTCATAGTTGGTACGAGCGAGTGTTGTAAAAATTTGAGAAAAAAAATACATTTTCAATCAAAATGTATTTTTTTGTTTGTTTTAAGTATTCGGTAAGTATAACATCTGTCTTGTCTGATAATTGAGCGATGTAAAAAATCTGACAATATCTGAACAAAGTTTTGCTCACTTTCCTAACATTTGCCAGTACAAATTCTATGAAATTACCTTGTATGTATATGCAGGCTGGAGCCAGCTGGCAGCTATGCACTGTGTCATGCTCCCTGATCTCTTGGGCTTGGATAAGTTTAGACCTCCACTACTAGAGATGCTGGCAAGGAGATGGCAAGACCGCTGTCTAGAGGTGAAACACAAAGTTTTGAACAAAATTACAAAAAACGTTTCTAATATGGATATTGCATAACATATAGAGTTGGAATCTTGGTTAGTCACTTGTTTTTGCTGTATTTAATTACCGTTAATGATCAATAAATAGTTACCACGTTTTTTATGTTCGTTTAGTTTAAAAAGTGACTTTTTTAACACAAGGCTCCACTTTAAAAACTTTGCAAAAACGTAAAGGTGCCTCAATTTTCACACCAAGTGAAATGTCTATACTTTTTCGTAGGTGCGTGAAGCAGCCCAAGCTTTACTGCTAGCCGAGTTGAGAAGGATCGGCCAATCGGGACGTAAGGACACCATTGATTTGTGGGCTCCTTACCTGCCTCAATATGTGGACACAGTCAGCTCCCGTAAGTACTCAGACATTATATGGCATTCATGATGATGATGATAAAAATATATGTTTTTTCGGTGTCCCCAAACTGGCTTTACATAACATTAGAAAATATTTATAACAATATATGATTAAAATGAACAATGCGACTTCAATTTTATTGATTGTTTTCTTTTTTTTATGATTGGTTTAACTTTTAATAGCGCCTACTACTTTAACTATAACAGTCTTTTTGCCGCACTTTTCACTATCCAGCTGTTTCTTTCTCTCAGGTTCCCCTTGCACTCTTCCCCTCTGTCTATAGTTAGACCTTATGATGGGAAGAAAGGTGGATCTCCACCTTCTTTTACTAGAAGCAGCCTTCTAAAATACCATGCCTGCATGTGTATCTGTTTCCTGGAGTTGCCTTGTAGTTGTGGAGGATGCTGGGGGGTTCTCAAGGGAACAGTTGCCATGGAAATGGGTACCGGTCAGTGTTGTGTTACCACAGAAGTATTGCAGGCGGGGGAGGTAGAGAAGTGATGGAGGGGTGACCCCAGGGGAAGAGGGAGGACAGATGGGGGAGGGAACACAGAGAGCAAGATAGAGTGAGGTTATAGGGTCACTGAATTTGATCTATGCACAGCACAAAAAGACTGACAGACAAAAAATAAGGTGGGTTCTTCTGGTCCTGCAAATCTGGGTTTACGTGAGAAAGTCAATTAATTATTATACAGTGCAGGCAGCTGTTCATTTAAGCTCCCGATATTTTGTTTCTCAACACTTCTTGTTCGACCCTCGCATGAAACTTGCTGGTCAATATTAACATTTATATATATCAGTCGACTTTGTTGAATATCATCCGAAATAGGTTTCTTTAGGATGATCACTCTGGTTATTCTATAGCATGACTTTCATAATAAGTAGAGTTGCAGGTCTCTGACATTGTTGGCACATCTAATTGATAATCTGTAGTACACAAGTCTTTCTTATAGTTGGCCTCCAGGCCTCCACATACAGTGACCTCCACTCAACCCTTAGCTTTCCGTGCCTCCTCCATCTTTGCAGTGCATGGCTGATGTTTGAAGCAAACCACCTGCACTCATCCGTTAGCTTTTAGTATTGAGGAATAGTGGTCAATGTCAACCCTTGCTAGCCAGACACGCTATAAAGAAATATAATAAAATTGCATGTAAAGGCTAAATCTTGGAGGTGGATGGATTCTGGCACTGCAGGCAAATATGACAGAAGAATATGGAATGGTAGCCCAGGACAGGTGGAGCAGGGGGAATGGAGTTAAACTCAAGTAACCACCAATAATCCCACTCACTTCATTAAGTGAAATCACCAGCATTATTCACACCTACACGCTCATGCACACATGCAATTTGGCCCTCAGAACTGTGTGTGTGCCATCTGTTTCTTTGATCACTGAATAGTAATCACCACGCCCTTTCCGTTAGAATATTTCACATCGGGTTTTTTTTTTTTTTTTTTTTTTCACCTGCTGCTCTTGGTTTTTGCCCATATGTCCTCCTTTTGTGTGTTCATATAAAATAGGGCAGTCTTAGGAAACTTTTATAAGTAAAAAATAGAGTATCAGTGAGTTCAGATAATAAAATGGCTATACTTCATAATAGAGTGGAATTGGTCAACTATAAATTTACAGAAAGGAAGTGCGTTTTGAATAGAGGAAGCGAGAGCAACAGACACAATAGAGTAGGAGGAAAAGGTCCAGGAGGTTAACAAGGCATGCTGGGAGCTATGTGTCATGGCTGACATGACAAGCTTGACCTTGGAGCAAGCTAGAATACCTTCTTCTCCCTCTCCCCTCCCATCCATCCTAACCCCCTCCCACCTTCAATCCTCCGTTGTACCAAGCACCCCCTTCTTCTTTCTCCCGCAGCGGGTTTCAACTCTTTCATTCTCCAGTAGCTGACTTATAGATCATAGGCCCGGTTGGATGCGTTTTGTAGCGATGTGAAAGTAATGGTGTGGAAGTCCCAGTGGCAAGTGGTTCTGTATATCAGATGAATTAAATTCTCTTGCTGAAGAAACTAGCTAAATACATTTTACTAGACCTCCAATAAGTGCCATTTTTAAATTCATCATAACATTGCTTACCCAAGGACTATCTACTACAGCCAAGATTTTATAGATTGACTTAGATACACATTTTAAAAACCATGTATCATTTTACTGCCATTTCACAATTATGTGACACTTTGATGGTTCTTCTTTCGGCTGCTCTCGTTTGGGGTCGCCACACCAGATCAATCGTTCCCATCTCACTCTGTCCTCTGGTTAATCACATGAAATCCCAATAAAATAAAAAACTAAATAAAGTAATACAATTAAAAATACAATTAAAAATCAAATAATTTATAGTAAATTAAAGTATAAAACATAAAACAATAAATTACTATAGCATAAGATGTGAAAAAAAAAAAAACGATAATGAAATGAAATAAAGTAAAATACAACAACATGTTATATTATATAAAGCTGCAAAATCAGCCAGCACAAGATTATTGAAACACATTGCACATGCTAAATTTATCAGCTTGCTTGCAACACACAAAAAATGCGTGGTTAGTAGATCAGCTTTTACTTAATTTGTGCTCCTAAAAAGTGCAACATGATTTCCCTGTCATTGTTCAGGGTTGTGGTGTGCCTGCCATGCACCATGTGTTTCCTGTCCGGTCCATCTAATTGAATTCAGCAAGTGTTCTATCAATGCAAAAGCATTCCTCTGCCTTCATATCCATCACAGCGAAACAATTGCGTTTTAATTAAGTCCAATTACATTTTTATCACTGAAATGTATGCACCACGGGTTGTGTATCAGCTTCGTGTCACTTTGTAGACATGTTTGTGATACAAAGCTTTGCAAAGTGGTAATGGAAAATAGCCAAAAGTGCGCGTCAGCAGGTTAATCGGAGTACGAAGCCGAATGTTAACTTGGATGAATCACTGTAATTAAAAAAAAAGGTGTAATTTTTTCTAATAATGCATTTAATGTGATCACATGGAGATGACGAGGCATTGTCTCTTCAGCTCTAATTGACTGCGTTGCTTTCTTTTGGGTGAGATAACGCATTTGTGGTGTATTTTTTTAACTATTCATACTTATCTGCCCTGTTTATCTTGTTTTTCTCAAATTAACAAATAGGAATGATGATTATTTTCTTGCATGAGTGCCTGTTTGGATTTCATTAATGAATATATTTAACCATAGATTAGCCTAGCATCAGTTCAATTACCTTTTGTCACTCCATTCATTAGGGAATAATCATTCATTAGCCTGGCTAATGAAAAGCACTGTTAATTGGCAATGGAGCGATAAGGGTTTAATGAAGGCACTAAGTGTAGCATGTGTGTTTGTACCGGTGTGTGTTTCTATTAATTCTCTTGATAACGAGAAGGTCCAATAAACCTTTATTAGCTACTTAACCAGGACAATAAGGATCAATGTGAGACCTGTTGTGATGAGAATACTAACGGCCACGCAAATTGTGAAAATCCAGACCCATGCATTTTAATTAGGTGTGGCTCTATCTTCTAGCCGGCACATCCACTGAACCCTCAACTCCAGCCCCACCTCCTCCTGAAGCTCAACCACTTGAGGTCAAGGCTCCCGAGGAGGAAATGGACACGACGGATGATGACATCACTGCAGGTACAAAATCCTTTTCAAAATTAACACAAAGTACTGTACCTCACAATGCCTTTTTGGGGAACACTTTTGTTTGATTCCCTATTAGAAAAGTATAACAGTATAATTTCATTTTAACATATCTTTACAAAACTTCACGCATTGTTTAGGCCATATAACATTTCTTTAACAGTTTTTATTTTGGTCTTATCTGCTAACTATTTTAAAGCAGCCTGCTTACATTGACAGTAAACATTTTCTGTATACTTAATGCTAGTCATATTATAGTTTTTTTGGGGGGTGGTTGTAATTTTTTTTGTATTATACAAAATAAAATGTGTGTGGTCATTACATTATTGGTCAAACATAATTTTTTCTGTAGCCCAAATTTAAAACAGGAACATCTTAGACTGTCAAGCATCCATTCTGCCACCAGACAATCAATTGCGCATTATTTACTTACAAATATAGACACGTCTAAATTTATCACTTTACACAAATTCAAGTTCTCTTATAACGTGTAAATTTTTCTTACGACACTAATAGCCACATTCATCCAGCCTTATTAACTTATTTAAAAAATGGTTTGACACCTTTACCCTCCCTGCTTCCTTCCTTTCTACTTTTCTTCCCATCCTTCTACCAGACCAATCAATATTACATACACAGCTAACAATTTGTCATTTCACACTGGTCATTTTTATTTTTTTTCCCTCTATTGACAGCAGTATTTTTCATTTTCTGTGCAGCATTAAATCTTTAAAATTGTCCAAACACCAAGCATGGCTAAGTCTTCTGTTGAGGAAAACTCTGCAAACTTTCGTCTTGTCTTTCCAAAATCATACTGTCCCAACATGTAATATTTTTTTCATTGAACACTGAATTCACCATTGTGTGGAACTGCTTGCAAGGAGAGAAAAGGCAATCATGCAAATAAAATGTATTATTATTATTATTATTATATACTACAAGATGCTTGTAGAAAAGGAAATTAGAGGTGAAAAATGTGTTAAAAAGACAAGGAAAGGGAAAATCCTACTTGAGAGCAACAGAAATTAGAAAAAAAAATAAGTAACTAGGAAGAGAAGACAAGCATGGGAAAGAATGGTGTTGACAGCGACAGAATTACTTGGCTTTGGGCTGTTACCACGGCACCTGAGTCTACTCTTCTATCCCCCAGAAACACACACACACACACACGCACACACGCACACACACGCACACACACACACACTTGTCTTGTCATTGTGCTATCGTCGTTCCCCAACAGTAGCAAGTGATGTAATTAGAATCAGTGGCATTACTGCGGGCTTTCGCACTGCATGTGAAGTGCCTTTTATTAGTATTAACTTTTTTCTGACGGGAACCATCAACATACATTAAAAATGTATGTGCATATTAGAAATTGGATCTAAATGGTCGTGCATCCTGACGGAAAGTAAGGCATCAAACACCAAAACATATTTTGAGTCATTCAAAGTGATGTGGTTAAAAGCGGCTGAATTGCATGTGAACCTGTGTTCTGCATTTAGCCACTATTGTATTTATATTATACCAATTGATTTCTGTTTTGTATTTTGAATGATTTCAAGACTAATTGTATAATGTCGATTTTCATAATGTAACAAAATGATTTAAACCATAATATCAGTAGTTACTTCACACTAAAGAAAATGCAGCCACCACAAACTGAGGGCGTCATGTCTCCGTTTCTGTTGATGGGTGTTACCTCAAGGAGGTCAAAGGTCTGTCTCCCTTACACAACACCTCATCACCCCATGTCTGACACCCAAGAACATCATCAATGTATTAACAAATACTTGAAAATCTATTGATATTTTCATTCAATCATAATTATATTCACTTTTTTTTAGGTGGCGTTCTGTTTACAAGGTAGCAATTCTACACCAATCCAAACAAAAAACAAAGTGAAAAGGAATAAATTGGCCTTTCTTTTCTCAACTCATCCTTTTTGTTTTCCAGTTTCCACCTTTCACCCCCCTCTCGAGAGGGTTTGCGACAGCACAGATAGAGGTCAAAGGTGAAAAGTCAGGCTGACCCTCACCTCTGTGTCATTAGCCTAGTTGTGATTGGGTTAGCCGAAACGCTAGCCTCCCCTGCTAATCTAATATCAGAGCCTGGAGGTTGTTTGGGTCAGATCACATTTCTCTTCAGCACAGATTTAATCTACGATGAGATGAATGTTCTGAGTGCTGACTCTAAACCCTCGTCATTGTTTCTGATGATTGGGTTTGCATGGTTTTTACACATTTGAGGTACATGGGACCGGACATATTTTAGACTAAAGTTACGGTTCGAAAAAATAAGTTTGTAAATGTGTTGCATTGTTACTATTCCAGTTACGCATTATTGCCCCTAGTGGAGCGTAGTGGTATCATAAATAAGTTTCATTGGGTAATCACAATAATAACAATCATAATAATAATTGGGGGAATTAATTTTTCTCATAGGGTCACATACTGTTTGGAATTTGGAATTTGTCTCAAATAGCCTGTGAGCCATTTGAGCTTTGCAGTCACTTAACATGTCAATTGGCCAATTTCATGACTTGCTATATTCATGATTAAGCCCATGAGTAAGCTGCTCGTCAGTCACTTAACACATCCCCCACAACACCTTTCTGTACTCCACAACACACACACACACACACTCACACAACACAACCATTGCTTCCTTATCCGACCCATTCATGGCTTCTTGCACACATGCACACAATCACATTCAATTTGCCCATCCCCCATTATGTGAACGCTATCACTATGTTCATTCACCCGTATGACGTGTGTGTGCGCACATATTTGTATTCAATAGGGAACACATGAAAAAAAAAAAAAAAGAATGGCAAATGATGAAAGTAGGATTTTTGCTGGGTGAGAAGATGATAATAAATCTCTGGCAAGTTTAAGTCAACTTATTTTTTGCACAGGGGAGAAGTGGAAGGGAGAGTGCACATCATTACTATTTAACTCAACGATAAGACACCATTGGAAAAGTCTGGGATTACTAAACTAATCAGATGTTTTTCTCCCCCAACATGTCGACCATGTTTTCATTTTTGCGGTGTCACTAGTCGACTTGTTTTCGATTATTACCTGTTTAAAGCTCATTAGTGATAGAACCAGTGTTTCCTCTATTTACAAGTCTATAAGTTGTTCTGAGTATCTCAATGTCAACCATGACCCCCGCATCATAATCGAACACCGCCTCTTCCCTTCATAGTTGGGGTTTCTTGTGAGCACAGATTCTTGTCTGTCAGTTCTAAGACAATGAAATGCATTTAACCTTTAGACCGGCTTAGGCAAGTTCGAAGGGCAATGACCACTTTAAGATTTCCAATTGTCTTTTCTGTGCCTCTTTTCTTTATCATCTTAATTGTGTTTTCAATTATTGCCCGAGCTTTACTGTCCCCTGACATTCACTCTAAGGACGGAGAGTATCCTTGACCACCAATATATTCCATAACTGGAGTACACTTCTGTTTAAAGGAATTTTCTCTCGATTGTTCTTTCTTTTCCAGAATATTTTCCATGTCCTACTCTTTCTATCTACTGTTTGCTTTCTCCTTTTAGCTGCTTTCGTTCTCACATCGGTTTCCTGCTGATATTGATCCCCTTCCCTGAGTCCCGAGTGATCAAGTTTTACCAGCCTCATATTGATTACCAATGGATGCAGGGCCATGACGTAGGATTGGAGGTTGATAGGGTTACCGCTTTTGAAATGGGGTTTAGCAAGCTTGTTAGCAGGATTCCCCCAAAAGGAAGATAATTTAGTTGTTATTGTCATATTTCCACAAATCATGTATAATTGGTATTTTGTATGAGTATACCTAGCATGAGGTAGATATTTATCATTAGTCCAATTTGACTGAATTACCCCAACTTGTTTATTCACATTTTAATATACAGCCGCCCTTACTTCGTTGCCAGAGCTGCGAAACTATGAAAAATAAGTGTGACTTGTAGTCCAAAATTATAGTCATGTCAAAAATATATATTTTTCCCCAATAAGCCACTTCTACTACTTGTGCCAGTCTTTTCTGGATTTTCCTCCATTCATCCATTGTGCCATTCCTTAACTTGCCTCCCTCATACTCTCTGTCCGTCTGACCTTAAAAAAATATTGTTGCATTAAATCATTTTCTTTCTCTTAAGGGTAATGTTATTTAGTCAGATGTTTTTTGTTTTTTTTGTCATTCCAATCCATTGACGATTTAGCCAAACGTAGGCGAGCGGAGAGGAGAGCTTGTTCGTGCCCCTCTTTACTTTATTGGGTTATGTTTGGGAGCAGGTTGACCAAGAAATAAGATTTAGATACAATGTCATTATAATGGATCTTTCAGTCGTGAAGGAAGGAGATCGATGGCCTTCAAAAATCAGTCATTCCTTCCACACCGGTCGAGAGGCCGCAGGTAGGATGAAAGTCCCCCAACAACTGTCCGCAGACATCTCATTTCATAAATGACATTCAGATCATCTGCCACTCTTAAGAAAAAAAAAAAGCTTTTACATGATCAAAAAGTGTTTTTTCTTAAAAATGACTACTACTGACCCAACTGTAAAGTTTAGCACCGATTTTAATCTTACGAGGGCACACAAAAGAAGGTCTCAATGTACATTTTAATTGTGTAGTTTAACAAATAAAGTTTGCACCTGTTCAGTCAGACAGTATCACGGGATATTTTGAGCAAATAAAAAAAAAAGCGCTATTTCTAGGTGAACATACACTCACTCACCTTAAGTCTAATTAAGGCATGCCCGTTAATTTGACAACTGCTTGTTTTCTTGAATTACACATAGTACCTTTAAATATATATAATGTCATCAAACCTTTAATATATTCTGCCATAACTTTTTTCCTTTCTGTAAATCAACTTTTTTTGTGATTGTGGTTGGAAGTCTATCTGTAATTCTGTTATCAACTGGCCCAGTCTGGCCCAGGGAATGGATGCCATCTGTAATCCATTTATCAGAGCCAGCCGCTGGGCCTTCTTCCAAATGACAGCTGGCCTTTTAGCAATCTCATTATAAAGACCACCAGGATATAGTATGAAAATATGGGGGAAGGGGATTCGGAGGTTCTAAAAAATTTAGTAACTAACAAACAATGGAAATATTACTCGAGCTCTATCAGAAATTTGACCTCAAAGGAAATTATGTTTGATTTGATAATTTAACTTCACATGCTTTTGCATTAGTTGTTACCCGACCTTTGTGTGGAGTTGTAGACATGTCGAAATTTATTGCATCTGGTGTATGACAGTGCCACCAATTTCTACTCAATGCCCTGTTCCAAGTCCTGTTTTGTTTGCAACTGAATACACACATGCTATTTGCCAAATCCATGTTTTCTACTCCACTGTGTGAAATCACAACTGCCTTTGAAAATTCATAATATCATTGTGATCTATGCGTTATGATAAATAGTTGCCAGAATCATGCAACGTTAACAAATCTCGAAAGTCAAGACCACACAGCAGGGACTACCTCTCTCTTTGTATGTTCATCTTACAACCTCCTGCTGCTAGTGTGGGAAGGGAGGGTGGCGGGTGGGTGGGTGTGGTTAGCAGGCGCTTTGTTCCCTGCGATATAAATTAGTTGCAGTGATTTGCTCACTCACCCAAAGACGGAGAAAATCAGAAATAAAAATCATACGTGTTGGTGGTAATAGGCAATTGCATCCACTCTTTCTCTCTCACTCGATCTGATTCTCTCTCTTTCAGCCACACATGGCATGGCTTACACACCTACACATACACACACAATTTATATGTTGCTCTTATTGGCCATGTGAGCTTTTTAACCATGTGTGTAAGGAGCTCTCATCCCCTGCTGTGATTTTGCCACACACACAATCTTCATGGGGCTGCTGCTGCTGTTCCCCGTTGTGCAGGTCCTTTTAGGTACAGTACACACATACACACAAGATTCTTGGTAGGTGTTTGCGAACACAGTAGGAACAAGCACAAATACTCAATAGATAGAAGTGGCAAAAGTGTGTCTTATTGCATGTGTCAAAAAGAAGACAAAGCCCTAAGAATGATTGTGTATCCATGCACTGTGACAAAATGATTTCAGTTGAGCAAATAGGTGTATGCTTGCATTTGATTGGTTGTAAGCAATGTCCAATGCCTTGACAGTAGAACCATTGTATTCCATTTAGTTATCGGCTTCATGTTGATTCATGGTTTTTAACAAACTTCAGAGTGAGAAGAATTACAGAATTTAAGTTGTACCTTTAGTCTCAATAGCGAGACTCGGCCGAATAAAATATGTTTGAACCATTTTGCTTTCTGTTTATGGCTTTGTGGTTTCATTCTCTGAATGTTTATTAATCAAAACTTAAAAGGAAAAGTAGATTGTAAGCATTTGGGCCACTACCGATGTAAAAAAAAAAAGTTGAGGTTCTTCATTTAGTTATATCACTAGAATATGTTTATCAATTGAAGTATAAGCATCTAACAGTTTGTATGAGAGATGCTGAATTTCATAGGCTTTCTTTTCCTTGAAACACTTCTCTTTGTTCTGTGCAAAAGGGTGCCTCTCAAACCTTCCACCAAATGCCAAGAAGATCTCCAACTCATACGAGGAGCGCCGGAAACAGGCCACCGCCATCGTGTTGCTGGGTGTCATTGGAGCAGAGTTTGGGGCCGAGATTGAACCTCCAAAAGGCGCAGCACGTACTCGGGCCGGGCAGGTCCCCGAAGGCTTTGGACCAACAAGTGGCGGTTCTTCTAATTATTCCCTGGCAAGACACACATGTAAGTAACTGGGACCACAAACATTATTAGTGTGGGTAAAAACTCTTGCCTTGTCTTAAAACACAACTTGACCTAAGATGGACCTTGTTTCTGTGATCATTTGAAAAAAAAAATCAGTTAGGCAGCAGTTAAAGTTTACAAACTGTTGATACCATTTTCTGCCCACATTTTGCAAAACGAGGACAATTCTAAGCCAAACTTAAACATGACACTGCTTTTTCCAGAATTAAGTAGATTGTTATTAATAAAATACCTCAAAATTCAACCACAATCCGTGCTGATGCAGGTTGAACTTTACGTTTCAAATGTAAAATTAAATAAAAAGAATAAAAAAAATCACAGATGGATTATAAGTGAGGTGGAAGGTTGAGATTGATTTTAATCTGCCAAGCTTGACTCTTTAAAGAACTCACTGAACACACACACACACACATACACACACACTGATTGATCTGAGCCTGTGCCACGCTGAGCCTCCCACACTTTAGCCGCAGCGGGCATCAAACCTGCACTAAGCAGAGCTGCTCTTCCGTCCTGCTTCTCCTGAGCTCTGATTGGTTGTCTCTGGGGGGCATCCAACCAGACACGGAGCCTGTCTGTTCACTGATAGGCTTGTGAGTCATGGTTATTTTAAGTTAGGTCTGGGCACAGTGATTCGCTCACCTGGACTCAACATTTACATGAACTCCCTACAGATCTCATAGTTTAGTCTTTTTTTCCCCCCTAGAACAATACTGGTACAAGTACCTGGAATAGTCACTGATCCCAATACAACTAGTACTTTTGATACATGAAATTTCCCAGAAAAAAAAAGTGAGTGATCATTTTAAAGACCAATACATCCCAATATAGCAACGTTCCTAATTTTCATATAAATAAAATTTCTCGTTCCTGATCATAAAATGGCCGTCATAAGTACCAATGCCTTGAAATAAATCTGGTATTGGTACTGAAACCTGGTGTTGGTACTCGCCCATCACTAATTGGCATGATAAAATTCAAGTCGACGACTCGCCAAAGAAGGCTGATGTTTTCATTCAGTACAGTGCTCCAATTAAAAAAAATGTTTTGCAATCATACACCATGTTTTCACAAACAATGGATTTTTCAAACACGCAAAACATACACATTAGAGCACAAGATTTCAGAAGAATGTGTTCTCGTGCTGGGCCCACCACAGCATGATGGGATTTTTTTTTTTTTTTCTGGCTCTCCTTCCACTTTGATTGTTCGAATCCCATTTGAGCCTGGCTTTTTTTGTTCCGCCCTCCACTCCTTCTACCTAAGTTACCAAAGCTGCTCATGGCCGCTTACTCTGAAGTATCCAACACAATATATGATGATTCTTATCTTATTCAAGTCATGTTTGGCCTAAACATCGGCCAAAAGAGAGCAACGACGTAGACGGTTGTTGTTTCCATATTTTCATTCAGGTCTCCTCAGGAGTTTTAGCCTCATTCAATCAGTCTGTCCTTCAGCCCCTTCTCATTCAGTCTATTGTTTTTCTCTCTCCGTCTGCCCCATCCCGTACTTCACCTGTCTCTGTCATGAAATTGAAAGATGGATTGGTGTTGTTGGCATACAGTGCTCTGTGTGCGTGTGATAAATGAGAGCTGTCTACCCAGAGAGAAGCCAGGTACAGTAGTCTACGCGGCAGGGTATGGATTTATGTTTTCATATGGTGAGAGAAGAAATGTGGAGGATAGAGGGGGAAATTGAGCCTAGGATGGAAGGAAAGACAGACAGATGATGACAAAGGAATGGCCGGACAGGTTACGAGACAAAACGTCCATCGCGGTCTTTCTCTGGACAATTATCTCTCCCGTAAATGTCAAAATACTGCAAGTCCCTGCAGGGGTCCATTCATCATGAATGGTGGCATTTTGAAACATTCATGAGAGCTGATTGGAAATTGAGGGTTTTTTTGTTCTTGTTTTTTGTCAACAGCACTGAGCACAAAAACACAAGAAGGATTTTACAAAATACATTTGAATCATTTCAATTTCATAGAAGTCATATTGTTGCACCTAACTAAAATTCTATTTCAACTCACCTCGTCTACTTATAATTTGGAGCACATCATTCATGCTTAAAAGATGCTTTCAAAGACAATGCAAAAAAAATGCCAGGCTTTATCCATGAATTATAATATATATATTATATTGGGGGCGGCTCGGTGGCGCACTGGGTAGCACGTCCGCCTCACAGTTAGGAGGGTGCGGGTTCGATTCCACCTCCGGCCCTCCCTGTGTGGAGTTTGCATGTTCTCCCCGGGCCCGCGTGGGTTTTCTCCGGGCACTCCGGTTTCCTCCCACATTCCAAAAACATGCTTAGTAGGCCGATTGAAGACTCCAAATTGTCCCTAGGTGTGAGTGTGAGTGAGATTGGTTGTCTGTCTCTGTGTGCCCTGCGATTGGCTGGCAACCAGTTCAGGATGTCCCCCGCCTACTGCCCGATGACGGCTGGGATAGGCTCCAGCACGCCCGCGACCCCCGTGGGGACCAAGCGGTTCAGAAAATGGATGGATGGATGGATATTATATTGGATCGAGACTTTATCCACCAAGTCTTTAACATTGATTTACCTTCACTCAACTAAAACAAACAAAAAGAGGTTGGCAGGTGTAGCAGAGAAACTAAAACCTCTCTCGTGCAGGCAGTTAAGTTGGCCCTGTAAATTAAAATGTACTAGTCTATTGCTATTGCACTCTCCCTCCCCCCCCCCCCCCATTCTTCCTTCCTCCCTTTGTCTTTCCTCCTACCAAACTTCTCCTCTAATTACCCTCTTGGTGTTAATGTGACATGTTTACTACTCTAACGAACAGCCCATTATGGCCGACTGATGCTTTGTCAATAGATATTGAGTCATTTGAATCTAGAGCCTTCCTTTAAACAAAGATGTCCACCAAGAGAAATAGACCTCAGTGGAGACTACGCTCACTTTTTCTTCACTAATGTCAAAAGAGCTCCAATTGAGTCTCTAGTCTTCTTTACTTGTCTTTCAAATAAAACAAGACTGCAAAATCATGACATCATAACAAGAATTCCATGTTTGTGGGTTTTTCTGTTTCACTATGAGCAGAGCATCCGCATATAAAATTCACAGGGGTTTAACTTGGACCAGTGATCTTTTGCTCTGTGACCTCAGCATCACGCCCCTCCCCTAAGTTCTCTCACACAGCCACACATCCAGTTTATATACTGGTTATCAGTTTATGTGAAACTAATCGCTCTCCAGAGGTCACATTGATTTACTATCCGAAGCAGGAGAACAATTAAGTTAGCAAATGACTGTTTGCATATTTTACACCCAGACTACAACGGCATTGAACAAAATCGTTGTTGTATGAAGTGCAGATTTGTTTTTGCATTCATTGATTCATTCTTGTTGCATCCCTTGATATTTTGGCATTTATGTTCCATTGTCAACAAAAATATGCATACCATATATATAATGATATACGTATAGTAAACATCATATAACCTCCTGAAGATGATTACTACAGTGGCTGTAGTTGGAATATTGGAATATTTTGGTATCTTTAATTGGACAGTATTTTTTTTTAATTGGTTTAATATACTTCTTCTGTTCTATTAACATTTACCAACAGTTTAAAATCCTGTTCTGGTGTTTGAGCTGCCTTGTTTTGACCATTTCCCCTCTATGTCACTGCTGAGGCTTGAGGTTTCCTCTGAGTGTGATCTACAGGCAGTCAGTCACCTGGGAGATAGCCAAGGGGGGAGGATTATGTGTGTTTGGGGGAGGTGGACGTTATTGAGGGTTGGGGGTGGTTTTTGGAACCTTAATGGTCAGTGGGTCCCTAAAGAGACTGGCTCAAATGTCAGGTCAGCTATGAAATGACCTCCATCTCACTCACTTGGTTCTTTCTGTGCGGGCATGTTGTAGTTCCACTCGCAGTTCAATTTAATCTTAAGGAATTTGCCATTTTTCAATTATAAAATGTAGTTTTAATGTACATGTTTTTGCCCTTTGTGATGTAACATCCTGTCTCCAATGCCTTGACCAGGCACGCTAATTGCTTATACTAATCCAAGTCCTATGAAATCTCAGTGAATTTTATTCACTGCTAACATATTAATATTCAGTGATTGACTATTTCAGGTAAGGCGCTGACCTTCCTGCTACTGCAGCCCCCCAGCCCAAAACTGCCACCACACAGCACAATCCGTCGCACCGCCATCGATCTGATCGGCCGAGGCTTCACCGTGTGGGAGCCGTACATGGACGTGTCTGCGGTGCTCATGGGACTGCTGGAGCTCTGTGCTGATGCTGAGAAGCAACTGGCTAAGTGAGTCCTTATACACATACTACATTTAAAAAAAAAAAAAAAAAAAATCACTTGTTTTACATCCATACAGTTTTGCAAATTTTGCCCTCATAGTGCTTTGTTTTTTTAAAGGGTTTAATTGTGTTGCGTAATTTGTTGAAATTCACATTATTTTGTATGCATTGATAAATATCAATAGGGCAATTTGTTGGTTTAACTTATTTACCCTGACTTATCGTTTTGATTTTGTATTTCTCAATACTTATTTTAACAAGGTTTAGACTTACCCCAACAAACACTTTTTAACATTAGCTAAAACTGCTCCAAATAAAATTCGGATTGATTTGAGACCTTCTTAATATTAAAGTAAAAGATGTTTGAAAAAAAAAAATACAAAATACGGGGATATAAAATATAGGGAAGTGATGTGGTATGCTATTGTACTAAAACGCTGCACTCAAACGCAACCCAGCATTTGAGTAACATAGAGCTGACACAAAAACATGGGATCTAGACTTTAATCTGATTGCAAGCCATTACCATGATGCTGCATCGTCTGCATTGCACTGACATGACAACCGCTTTCTGTGTTCATCTGTTTAAGTTAAATGACCACTTCCTAAAATGATGTACATGCTTTTATGTTGAAGGAAACCTTATCTAAAGCCGGCATTCATCGCTCACAGTTGTACAAACCTATCAACACAATTCTTGTCAGATTCTGGAAAGTATGATTCAGAATTTCAGCGAGGATATTTATCATACTCGCAATCAATGTATTTATAAATAAAGCTTGCAGGTTTCCTTCAGATACACTAGCTTCCCCAATGTTCCGCAAAATGCCTGTAAGGTAATTGAAGACTCCAAATTGTCCTTAATTGGGAGTGTGAATGGTTATTTCCAATTTGTGCCGTTCAATTGACAACCAGTCCCAGATATGTCCAGCCTCTTGCCAAAAATCATAAGCAGGGTAAGCGGTGAGAAATGAATGATTGAAAGAAACTTTTAGTAGAAAAGAGACTGCATTTCACAGAGCCTCATTTTGTGTATGATGCATCATACATGAGATAAGTGAGTGTGTCAGAAATCGCTATAGTCTCCATGAAGTGATTTTGTTAAATCTGAAAGCCGAGATGCGCAAGTCTGGTTTAATGAGTATGGATATGTCTGCTGTCTGTTGGGCGTGAGTGTGTATTTGTGTGTGTGTTCGCTGACAAGCTATAAACACATTTCAGCGTGTCAATTTCTTTGCAAAGTGAAGACAGCTTCAAAATCAACAATGTTATCTTTTTCAAAGCTGGTTTATACATGGTTTAGTAGAAAAAAAAAGATACTGATTTTTGGGCTGATACTGTGGCCATTTGCAAACTGTTCTTAAGGTGCTTTAATTACTCGCGCTATGTTTAAAAGGGGAAGGCAGCATACGAGGAGTTGAATGAAAGGAAGTGCATGTGCACACAGAAGCTTGTATTTCCATGCAGCTGAATCGCAGTGAGGCTCTTTGTCCCTGTTGCACACTGCTGGTCATCAATACAGCTCCTTACAGAGCAGAGCGTCTTGTGTTAGTGTGCGAGTGGAAGTGATAATCCTTTATTCAATTCGTACAGAATGGGCAAAGCCTCTGTTGTGGAAGACTTGCACACGTTTTATACATTTTCAATGTCAGGCCCAGACCACTGTTTTACCTACTGCGTTCATTTAAATAAATAAATAAATAAATAAATTATAAGATGGTTTAGAAAATGACTTAGCTTAAAAATTAAAGCCTCTAACCTCAGCACAAAGGTGGACATAAGGCACATGCTCACATTTGAAATTAAATCTGTAGTTATAAAAAAAAATGTAAAAAAAAAAATTAAAGGTATCTTTGAAGTTGAATTAGTAGTTTTATGCCAAATTATATAAAAATCTAATTCCATCCATGCTTTTTGATTCATGTGAGACAAAGCAATTGTCAACTTTGCAGCCTTATAGACCGTGGAGGTTCAAAGGAACAGCACACGTTAACGTTATGTTTATACATTTTTTGTTACAAAAATATTTGGTAAATTACACCTTCAAATCTCATGTCTTAGTGTTATTTCACTTGTCTGTGCTAATCTACTTATATTAATTTATTACCAAACCATCGCTCCAAATTCCAAAGGTTTGGATGTCAGTCAGTACATTAGGTTGATTGTGTGATAAGTTTTTTTTTTTCATTTGTCCACTTTGTTTAATACACTAAAAAGCGAGCCCCAATAATTTTAGTCCACCGTAAACTAACCCAACCAATCTGTAATTTACTCAGAAAGTCAAACGTTTAACCTGTCAAGTCAGTTGTGGTGTTGATTTCTGGTTGCAGTGACTCACACAATGTGAGTGATGTTATTAGCTCCTTCCTCACACAAAACAATCAATATCCCCCTTTTATCACTGTGTGCGTGCATGTGTATTGGGGGACCCATTATTGAGTGGATAATCTCAACCTTGTATTGGCTATCAAAGCACAAAGCAAGATGGCTCTTACTTTGAACTCAAGTAAAATGGTAATTTAATATACTTCCAATATCTGTACTTAGATGTACTGTACATGAGTTTTTCCATTTTACTCCTTCCATTGTCAGAGTTGATTTCCATTATTTTTTTGTTCAGATGCATTAGTCTAATAAATATACAAAGTGCCTCTGAATGTCTAAAAGTAATTGTTGACAATTGTGTGCGTGCGTGTGATTCCCAGTGATAATGATAATTCAGATTATTTCATTACATGGATTCAATTCAATTAACCTCATTGGTTTTCATTCCAATTAGCTCCTCGCACTCTTGCCTTCTATCAACATCGTGACTGTTTCCAATTACAGCCAACACTATAAATGAAATGAAACATTTCAGCATTGCTGATTTATTGCTAATATATTACCTGTGTTAATCTGTAGTTGTGATCTGTAATCAGGGGAGATGAATCGTGCAAATCATCCCCCTCCCCCCCTTTCCTCTCTTTTCCTCCCTGACCCACTCATTTGTTAACACGGCTTTGCTCGCTCTCCCTTGCCCCGCACCCCGCCACCCATGTCACACGTCTCCACTCGGCGAAGTGAGGGGCCAGCTGTTAGGGTGTGTGCATGTGTCGTGTGCGTCTAATTCCTGTTGCATTGTGGGAGTCCATTATGCCGTTGTCTGGTGAATGGCTGCCATTGACTCAGCCTTGACATTATAAGCTGCCCGCTAATCTCTTCACTTCATATATTTGTAAGTCTTTCTCTCTATCTCTCTCTCCCCTCTTTCTCGCTCTCCTTCTGCTCTTACTTTCTCTTCTTCTTACCGTTGGACTCCATTCCACTCACACCGTACAATCTTGCTGTACCAAAGTAGCCAATTTAAAATTAACCACCTCTTAGAAACAGTTCCCAGTTATCACTCAATCTACAAAGTATATATCATCATTCCATGTCAGTTTTCTGCTAAATTGTGTTGTCACAAATCCTGTTGATTTTCCAAGAGATCAGGTTTTTGTTTAAATCCATCTTTACCGTCTGATGGAGTTGAAAAACAACCCGTCCCAGTTTTACCATCTCACGCAAAGCAACGTTTCCTCTCTCTTCATCCATAGTATTACCACGGGGTTGCCGCTCAACCCACCAGCCGATTCAGCTCGCTCGGCTCGACACGCCCTCTCTCTTATTGCCACCGCCCGTCCGCCAGCATTCATCACCACCATTGCAAGAGAGGTGAGCTCAAATGTATTCAAAGTGCCTAAAAATGTTGACAGAAATATATTTACAGTATAAAGACACATGTATTGTTCTTATCAATAACTAACTGTTGAAATAGAAGCACCTTCTCTGTTAAACAAATACTATCATTTATTATTTTTGCAGGTCCATCGATTCAATGCAGCCCAGGCTAACTCTCAGTCGCAGCAGAACGTTCACACCACCACTCTGGCCCGAGCCAAGACTGAAATCTTGAGAGTGATTGACATCCTAATAGAGAAGATGCCTGGGGATGTTGTAGACTTGCTCGTCGAGGTAATCATGTTCAGGAGTTTTTGAATTTCAAACAATAATAATAGGCACAAAATTGTACTTTTCTAGGTTGCTGTGACGATCACCAATATTATAGATGGGCACCTCCTCACCATCTTACATTATCTTCTCATCCTCAGGTGATGGATATCATCATGTACTGTATTGAAGGGTCTCTGGTCAAGAAGAAAGGTCTGCAAGAGTGTTTTCCTGCTATTTGCAAGTAAGTTGATGTGGGACGAAATGTAAATGCATTTGTTTCAGTGTCACAATGTTTGATTTTTGGGAAATCTCTTCAGGTTCTATATGGTGGGTTACTGCGATCGTAGTCACCGCATCGCTGTCGGAGCTCGTCAAGGTTCGGTGGCCCTTTATGATGTTCGCACTGGGAAATGCCAGGTACGTTAAAAGAGACTTGTTTAACAAACAGTTATTGAAGACCACCAAAAATATACATTCAATAAACTGCCACCTCTTCATCAATTCCTTCAAATTATTTGTTAACTAATCAGAAATTATTGGGTTCTGTTTTGGGTCTTTTAGTTTTTATCCATATTCCATTCATTCCTCTAATTCACGTCAACACCATAAGCGTACATCCAAATGATATAGCACTCTGGTAATTAAATAGTTTAATAAACATGGAAAATATCCACGCGTTCAAAGGGTTTTGTGTGTGTCCCGCTGTTTTGACATTTCATAATTGATCACGTAAAAGAGCTGAAGGGATGAAATGGGAAATAGGTCTTGGGATGTTGCCTTAAAACAGGCAATGGAAGCCTCAGACTGAAACATGAAAAGACGTGGGACTTGTGTGTGTTTGTGTGTGTGTGTGTGTGTGTGTGTGTGTGTGTGGGGGGGGGGGGGGGTGATTAAGAATCTTTGAAAAGACTGAGATTGGCCTGGAAGACTGAGGGGGATAAAAAACAAATAATTCAGACAACACAACTGGGATTTAATATCAGGGAGAGAACCAGGTAAAAATATAAGATTTTCATTTCATTGTGGTATTATATTTTTCTTCTCTATAACCACAGATGGGCTATAATTTCAGGGTCTTGGGCGCCCAAGGCGACATGCCTTAATCTCATCTAGTGGTGAGCGTTTCTAATCCCAGTCGCAGGCTGGGTTGGTCGGAATGGAGATTTCTGTGAGGGCCTTTATTGTGTTACACACCTTTCATCTGGTGGGACACTTTATTTGGTTACACACAGTGCAACGTTCCATTATTCCGTCTCGCGGGTTCTGGCGGCGAATGGCAGCATCTGTTGGAGCCCAAGCTGCACCTCGCCTGATGGAATTATTTTGCTCAAACCAAACACTTACTGTCAAGAAAAATCCTGAGATTTTTCTGCTTTGTCTCAATAAGATTTCAGCAAAGATCAACATTAGTTCTTCGTCATATCTTTATTATCACAAAATCAAATTTATTGAAGTATGATGTTAACATGGTGTGATAGCATCCAAAACCCAGAGAAATTATTGAAGTTAGAAGTCAGTGAGTGAGACAAATATTGCAATGCAACACTAAGACGACAATGTCCTTTCCTCAACTGGGCCGCTTTCGTATATTTTTTTTTCACAATTGGGGTGAACCAAGTCATCTTTCTGTGATACATGAGTCCTTAAATGTCATTAAAAATCCTTGTTGAATTATTTTATTTTATAACACTGTGGCACAAATTACACATCAAATTTTAATCTTCCATTGCTAACTGTGACTTCCTTTCTATTACTATTTAGAATATCCATGGCCATAAGGGCCCAATCACAGCGGTGTCATTTGCCCCTGATGGCCGTTACCTGGCAACCTACTCCAATGCTGACAGTCACATCTCCTTCTGGCAGGTAAATACCATTTTCCACACATTTTGAAACTGTTGACATGACTGCATTTTCCACCCAAAAATTGCATTCAGCTATTTTTTAAAACAATTTGTCAAACAATAACAAATTATGATATCGCTAGCCAAAATGTGCAAAATGTTTAGATTGTGATTTTATTTTGATGATGAAAACAATGAATGATTTTCATGTTCATTCTGTTTGCAAGGTAATTCCACCTTTTATTGTCGCACAAAAGTCTGACCAAAACCTCCAATGAATTTTGATCAATTTTACTAGTAGACATGCAAAACTTGCAGCCTGCATCAGATTTCAGATACATGGTTTTGTGTTTCAGCCATCGTTATAAAATATGTTTTCATAATGTTTATTATGGTTCATTAATGTACTATCAAGCCTCACTTTATGTGTAATGGTTAGTACTACTGCCCTGACCAGCTGGTAATTGACATACATTATCTCTGTGAATGTGACTTTATTTGCGTATATGTGTCTGAGGGAAAACCTTTCCTTAAATATTGCCAATTAGTAAAGAGGAATATATTTTTAAAATACCCAACTCAGATGAATACCAGTCTGCTGGGCAGCATTGGGATGTTGAACTCAGCCCCTCAGCTTCGCTGCATTAAGACCTACCAGGTTCCTCCGGTCCAGCCGGCATCTCCTGGCTCCCAGAACCACTTGAAGCTCGCTCGCCTTATCTGGACCTCCAACCGAAACGTCATCCTCATGGCACATGACGGCAAAGAGCACCGCTTCATGGTTTAAATGAGATCAATACTATGAAATTAAGCTGCAGTTCATGTGTAGAGCTCATCGGCGTCCGGCTTCTTGGTTTTTGTGAAGTCGCTGTGATAAAGATAGTAGACTGGGCACTGAAGTTTTATTTTCAAATAGACTGAAATTGAAGGCTTAAAAACAATGAAACCATTTGAATTAGAAGTTAGTGGGATTCTTTTTTTTTTTTTTTTTTTTTTTTTTTTTTTATGAGAACCCAATCTAAATTTAGGTTTATATGTGTATATAGTTTTGTTTTATCTCCCACAGTCAGGGTCATGAAGGAATTCACTTGATAATATATTTGTTGGCTAAAACATGGGGCCATTTGTGTTATGCTTTAGTAATTTATAACTCTAGTCATTCCTAATTATTTGTTAGTTTTCTTCCTTAGTCACAATTGAAGCCGTTAGCGGTCCACACATTCATTTCTATTTATTTAATGTTGGCCCCTATCATGCCAGTAAATTGGGTGTTGTTCATTGTGTTGATTTTTTTTAGGACACGATTTAATTTTATTACCAATAAATCATTTCACTTGACATCCCTGAGCAGATTTATGAGTGGGTGCTGTTAAAATACGACTGGTGGTTTGATTCTGCATCGATGTCATCATGCGTCACTTTGGCAGTCATTGTGCAGTCGTCGATGGAGCAGAATGGGTCAACAACAATGGTCATCTCTGAAATTAATCTTAAAGGTCACCCCGATTGCTGTTAACAGGGCACAATGTGAATTAGTTCGCTTTTCCTCCATGGCGGTATCCAGAGTCGTCATTGTGTAAATAAGAAAATATTTATTATTATTGCCATTAATTGGCATTTCATTACATGCAATGAAAACATGAATTAAAAGTGTCCTGTTGTAGTCTTTAGGGTTCAAGACTTTGATATTTCAGCCCCTTTTAAAAACATGGCTCACATTTAAATTTGTTCTCTTTCCACTGCTAAACCTCTAATAAATTCAACAGCCGTCAGATGACCTTTCTTCCCTGTCATGATTCAAAACCAAAATAGTCCTGGGTGTTCATACATTTCAAGGAAAACAGGAGATGGTGTTTTATCATGTTGATAACACATATGTCCCCTTATTCCCACATTTCTTCATTTTCCTAGATGAAATCCCCACGTGTACAGTATTAATATCAGAGCTTCCATGGAATATAGTCTAGTATTAGTCTTGCACGATTTCTTATTTTTGGTGTGTTTGACTGCCTGAATGCCTGCATGGCAATGACTTCCTCTTGTTATCTAGGCTAAAGCAAACAAATGTACTAATTTGACTACAGTGCATAATAACAATTAAAAGATCATCTCATCATTTCTTTGTCCGTTACCAATGTAGGTTTGCGTACTTGCTTCATGAAACATTAACATTTTATAAACACCTATTATGGCAATAATTCAATATGTGTATCGGGGAGAAGTAATACAGATTTAAAATATTGTTCTCCTAATGCTGTGCTTGTTGAAGAGGCTACTGACAACATTCCCATCTCATCTGTTGTGAGGGAAGCAGATAAAAGAAAAAAAATGATCACGCTTAACATAATTCTATGACAATTACAGTATGTGTCGTGTGCAAATTGCATCACTGCTGTTTCTGGCTACAAGTTCCCCTGGGCACAATTTTTTTTCTTATTTTATTTCATGCAGACATTTATGCACAAATAAAAATATCCATGGATTATGAAAAGGTTTTAATCCCATTTAGGCAGTGCACATTTAGTTTTAGAAACTATTTCTTATTCTATTTACCCTTCCACTCTCCTGACAGTCTCTAGTTTCCTTCAGTTTTCAGTGATGGTGTCAGAAAGCTTCTAACAGTGATACGCACCTGTAAACACAAGTGTCAAAGCTTTTCACAAGTTTTGTCCCAGTTTAGATGAAAAAAAAATCTCGTAGCTCATAAGACTGCCCTTGAGACTTCCACTACACTGGATATAAAAAGTCTACACACCCCTGTTCTAATGTCAAGTTTCTGTGATATTTAAAAAAACCCCAAAAAAAACCAAACAAAAAAAATCTGAGACTATTTTTAATTTCAGAATCATTTCTATTATTAATGTGACCACTAACTGGTATAACTCAATAGATTTTTTTTTTTTCATTTTGAGAACTTTTTTTAATCACAGTCTGGCATTTCAACAGCGATGTGGAGTCTTTTTATGTCTACTGTAATTCGAGAGAGCATTGAGATCTCAATCTTGGATTTTCTCCAGTATGTGCAAGGGTTTGAACAAAAAAACTGTTTTTGTCGGCCTCTCGAGGGAGAGAAGGTGAGAAAACGAAGGCAAAGAGAAAGAGCTGAAGAGTAAATAACAAGTGAGGAAAACCAGTCATCCAAAAAAATGAGAACATTCCTTGATGGAGGAAGTGAACCAAAAAAGCCTAAGTGGCATGATGCAATGTGGTAGAAACCTTCAAGTTTACAACATGTGATATCACAATATTTCCACTCAGCTGGATTATAATGGCATATTTTGTCATATTTCTCCTTTGTGTTTTCAAATGAGTAAAGCAGTAAAATACAATAGCCCCCTCTCAAGCTTTTTAAATGTTTAGTTTTAGTAACTTGGCCTGAGTTGCTGTAAGATGAACAAACATACTCTAAAACAGGGGTCTCAAACTCAATTTACCTGGGGGCCGCTGGAGGTAGAGTCTGGGTGAGGCTGGGCCGCATCAAATCGTAATCCACAAAAGTAATCCATAAAAAAGGTCCTGATCCAATCTTCTCAATTTGAACAAATTAACAGTCAGAACATGCAGAACATGAAGAACAGGAACAGTTCTTCAGAACATAGGCTTCATTTCTACTTCCTCCTACTCCTTGCTGCCAGAGACTTGGCAACGCTTCTTGAGGGAGGAGGCAACTGAGACCCTCAGTATGGCTTTAAGATGCTCATCTTTAATTCTGGACCTGTACTTTGACTTATTGAAGTTCATTGTGGAGAAGAGCTTTTCACACAGATAGGTGCTGCCAAAAAGGCACATGGTCCGCTTGAACATCCTGGAAAGCTCAGGGAAGCTGGGGGGCAGTTCTCTCAAAAATTGTCCAAGCTCCACTGTTCTTCCACTCACTTCCCTGAACTTGGCTTTGAGTTCAGTATTGCACTGCAGGTCAATTAGCTCCATCTGCAGAACAGGGGGGGCATCCTCAACATCAAAGGAGAAGGGGTCAGCAAAAATGTTAAAAGTGGCTCTGTGTGTCTTGAAGTCTGCAAACCTGTGATCAAATTCTTCTTGTAATGGTATCAGCATACTTCTCACCACTGAATGCTGTGCCTGAATCCATTTCCAGCTTTTGCTATCATTTCACTCACAACATAGCTAGCTTTCACAGCCGCTTCGTTCTCTTTGCTTGTTTTTTTGAAAAAAACTTGTTGCCTCAGTAGAGATTATTTAAGTTTGGCGACCCGATCCTCTCGCTCATCTCCCAGGTATTTTGCATACTCATCAGGAGTCATGTTTAGTTGAGTAATGACGTCTGATGTTAAACTCTTTGTTAACAGCAACTTTACCCATGCATATTAGACAGGTTGCGACGTTCCTGTGCTCAACAAAAAAATATCCCGCCTCCCACTTCTCCTGAAATTGCCTGTGCTCATCCGCAACTTTTCTCTTCACGGCAGGTTTTGAAACAGACATGACGGGGGCTGACAAACAATGTACAGCACTAGGTGACAGTGACAAGATAATTCCCTCCACTCGCTCATTCAAACATGTCAAAGTGCTAATTCGCCAATTAGCCAATTGCTAATTCGCCCAGTTGTCGCGAGCCTGAGCTACGGGAGCCCATACGTGTCAAAAAAAGTAAAACGGCCAGATGCATGTGCGATAAGAAATTCGCGGGCCGCACTAACACACAGCTTAGATGTCACGCAGGGGGCCGCAAAATATTGTCCCGAGGGCCGCAATTGGCACGCGGGCCATGAGTTTGAGACCCCTGCTCTAAAAGAAATATTAATTATGGGGCATTGTATTATACTGTATGGCTGTACCTTATCAAGTGGTTTGTGCGTGTATATTTCTGGGTATTAGAATATTAACATATGTATGTATAGTGCATGCATGTGACCTCTGTAACACAGTTTGAGTCCACTGTGTATGAAATAAATGTGTAGTGGTACGCTGTGTTCTTGTTTTCACTATGTGACTAATAAAGATGGAACTAAGAAAAACAAGTTTCTGCATCAATTATGTTCTTGTTAGATGCTGTTCGGTCATGTATGAGGATATTTTTTTCCCCTCTTTCTGAAATAATGAAAGAACAGACATGTTTTGCTTATACTGGTACCGCTGCACCAGAATTGAAAATGGTTTTGCTGTCTAACATCAACATGGCCTGACAGCATGTGGATTGAGAAAAGAGTGTCTGTACCTCATGTTTTGCATGCTTGGTACATATAGCAGACCAAAGTGAGATATAATTTTGTTTTGGGGCACCCACATTCAGTTTTACTGTGTGGAGTACTTGAATATGACATTACATCACATTACGTCTTATTGTCATTTCGAAGAAAACTGTCCCGTTGACTCAACTTTGGGCATACAGAAGGACTGTGGGTACTGTACGCATTGCTTGCACTCCTGGTTTTTCGTTAGACCGGTAAAATTTGAGCAAAGCATCCCCAATTTGCAACATTCTACAGCATGGGTAGGCAACTCCGGTCCTGCATGTTTTTTTTGTCTCGCTAATTTGCAAAACTCCTGTTGGCTAACAGTCCTGATCTTTTGAATCAGGTGTGTTGCAACAAGGAGAGAGAGAGCATCCTTTTTTTTTTTTTTTTTTTTTTTACTTAATTCTTTGATAGTTCCCACCAGAGAAGCCCGTTCCCACCTTTTGTACAATTTGTCACTAAATGATGTGATGCTAAAAAAATTGTTTGTCCAATTTGTAGTTGTAATAAGCCAGCTAAATCTGAAAATACTTGTGATCAAGTAATTCAAAAAGCACATAAATACTAAATGTGGGTTGTCTCAGTAGAAGTTATCCAGCTCTACATTCTTCTTGAGTTGATGACTGACTGGATGTGTACGGCCAAGTGTCAACATATATTGATTAGTACACAAGTGTATCTGCTCCATCACACGGGCATTCAATGAACAACACAACTGAGTGTAGACAACATGTAGGACTCTTGACTGTAAAGGGTGTTAAATGAAAGAAGGTCGTGGAGGTCAGTGTTCCTCATCACACTATCTCATCTTTTACTGTTGAGAAGGTTTCACCCTTTATTGGAAAGCCCTAGATGATGCGTGCTTTGCTTAGCAACCAAACCTGGTCATTTCCGCACTCAGAATTTGTGGGATATTATTGCAGTGGGAAAACAGGCTTTTGGTTATAATCCAAAATGCAAGTTGAGTGAGTTGGTGTATTTTTCAATAATTGATATTCCCAAAGTTTCAGCATTCCAAATTATTTTTGGTGAAGATAAAAAGATTAGCAAAGGATCTACGATTAATCAATGCGATCTCACAGCTATTTACTGGTTTACAGGGGTTTGTATGGGTAACGCATTTTGGTGGGATAAAATAAAATGAAAAAAAACTGCTTTGTGTTTTGAAAAACATTTGGATATGAAGTAAATCAATTGTTCTTTTTCTGATGTTTTCACGAATAAGATTAACTTTTTAAAAAAAAGTTTGTAACCCATCAATATAAAAACAAAAACTCAATGTTCACTTGGAGGAGAAAGGTGTTATGTGAAGGTTAACATTACTAAACTAGCCAAGTTAATGCACATGAGGACTATTTTTAAACTGAAGTCTCATGAGCCACATGAAGTTGCATTTGACTCTTTCTGTGAAACTTTTCTAAGAAAGCAGTTTGAATTCCAAATAATATTAAACTTTTGAGGTTCTATTTAATAAGCCCCTCCCCCATTTGTTGCTGTGTTTTGGACTCAGCCTGAGGATTAAAAGCCTCACGGAAGCCTACATGGAGACCTTTATAGCTACAAACTATTTTAAGTGCAGCGCTTATCTATTATTCTCAGCGCCTCCTGACCCATCTCCACATGACAGCCAGTTCTCTTGAATCCTGAGAAAGAATCCGTGCATATTTAAACGTGGGACAAAGTCCTCGTGTGTCAACGTTTAAAACGAATACGAAAGAAAGTCGATGTTAAGTGCCGGGCGAGAAGGAGATCAAAAGGAGACTATATGTGTGTTTAGCTCCGACAAGCTCGGAGTTTGTTCCTAAAGTTGGTGAGGATGAAGAGAAAGTGGAGCGAGAGGAAGAACAGATGGGAGAAGTGGAGCGGGTGGGCTTTAGATTTCGATTAGTTAAGAGCAGAGAGGCTGTGATTCTGCTCAGCTGGAAAGCTAAAGTATCGACGTGGAGTCAGAGAACCTCGGTTTCCCCTTGCTTCCCTCCCCTATAGTCCCTCAGGTGGGCATTAAAACCTAGCCGAGCGATGGAGGATGGACGGGTGGAAACCCCAAGAGCACAGCCGGAGCTTTGATTCACCGGGGTTTCTCACATCAACTGCTGGGAGGACGAGGGCTGCTGCCTTCTTTTAAAACAACCCTGCTGTCAAAAATTAATCACTGCCGCTTTACTTTTCAATTATCAATTCTTTGTCTGGCCACATTGCAGCTTACGCTCGGCTTAACGTTACTAACAGCGTTTAAGATGCTGCCGTGTTTTCGGCCGTCTTAAAGAGGCTCAGGCACTTATTACGTGTCGTCAAAGAGGTGATGTGGCCTGCAAGAACATAAATGATACAGTAGGTTTGAAGTGTTTTGATGCAAAGATGGGTTGAACACAATAGTGGAACAGCCTTCCCTGACATACGTCCTTGTACCCCCTGGGAGTCAAGAGTCCGACCCATGACCTGCTGATTATGTCACCGCATATACTGTGTGTGCGTGCGTGCGGGGATGTGATTGGCATGTTCCAAAACAACATATCTGTTCCTCCACACATTTTTTTTCTTCACTTATGAATTCCACCACCCAAATAACTCAACCCCAACAATACCTAAATGAAACCTACAAAAGATTTAAAAAAAAAAAAAAAAGATTCATTCTGGATGTCCACGTTGGTGTAGAAGTGTATTACCACGCTGAAGTATTATCTACGACACAGCTTCATTAAAGGGGCCAAATAATTAAAGATTGGCATTTTGAAATTGCTTTATCCTCCAAAGAGTTGTATCGCTGAAGTTCCTTGACCATTTATCCTTGGTTTTCTGCTTATTTCAGAAAACGAATGGGTGAGCAAATCATTGTGAATTTCCAGCCCACTATTATGTAACAGTGTGGCTAATTTACATTATAGCGGTGTCTACACGGTGTTATTCCAAAAGTGGCCTACCAGCTAGGCAATCGATGGAGAATGTTTAATGTGTACAATAATTCTTGATAGATAATTGACACCTGATCTGTCAAATCTTCTGTCATTGATTAGTTGATTTTCCTCAGGCGTGGTCTCCTTTAAAATCCAAGTGAAGGAACAAAAATGAGGCCAGAGAAGAAAAATTTGTTTTTTCTCCATATAATTTTATTAATATACTACTTTCAGATTATGTTAACATTTTTTGACAAAACATGACTAAAAAAAAAAAATCTTCTACTAATATTCTGTAATTATTCCAAATAAATTCTAGTCATCATATATTTCTCCTCTTTTCCACTTTATTTATGTTCGTGGTTTGAATTTGAATTCAGGACTAAAATACTCACCGCCCACTTAAAGATCTTCATCCCTACAAACGGTTTTAAATGCTGCCCTTATCCCACCCGCTTCTTTTCTCAGCGCCTCTTGACACATCTTGACATGGCAGCCGCCAACCTGCTAAATTCTCATTAATCCCGAGAAAGTATCCACGCATACATAAACGTGGGACAAAGTCCTCGTGTGTCAACGTTTAAAATGAATAGGAAAAAAAAGTCGATGTTAAGTACCAGGCGAAAAGGAGATCAAAAACGTTACTGTCTGTGTGTGTACCCCTGACAAGATTGGCGTTTGTTCTTGAAATTGTGTGTGTGTGCGTGTGCGTGCGCGTGCGTGCGTGCGTGCGTGCATGTAGCCCCTCTACCATTTTTAATAACCAACAAGAAACGGCAAATAACAAAGATCTGTGTCCACAGACAAAGAAGAAAAGCAAGCTTGTTACCTCCAGGTTCTAAATGTCCTGTTGACTAGATTCCTCAGGTCTATTAAACCCAAAAGCTCAGCAACAACGATGGCGGCTAGCAGGATGTGACTGCCGTGAACATTGACTGGTTAAGGTTGAAGATTGGTGAGTGTACAGATCAATACACTCTCAGCTCAGAAACAGAACTGAACGCATAACAAGAGAAATGGAGACAGGGGACAAAGAACAATATTTTCCATTAAACATGATGGATTTACAGTTACTGGAATGATAATGATAAATTATTTTTACAAATAAAGATTGAAACATATTGAAACAATGAAATGAAAAGGCAGGATACAGATAAAGGATGGTGCTTTTTTGTTTGGGAATTTTGGTAGATAGGTGCAGAAATGGGCATTTGTGCCATTGTGGGAGTGAGCACACAAAAATTCATTTCCCTCGAAAGCAGAGCAGGTCCCCTCATTCCCTTTAAATTCAGTACAGGAGTGGTACGTATTCTACATGACAGAAGCATAACAGACTTGCTGGAGTCCCTATGGGAGATTGGTGCAATCAAAGTAAATTCACAAGGAAATGCAAGATCTCCACTTGCAGATGGTGTAAAGTTTGTTTGTACGAAATACGACATTCAATAGACATATCGGTGGAGCTCAGAAACTGTCTACCTGTAAAAATTGCAGTACACCACCTGCGCCACAACTTAGACCTGGTCTCACCTGGTCTAAAGTGTACTTTTTGACACAAAACTGTCAGGGGCATGAAGTAGAAAACACCCTCGGTGTACCATAACGCCTAGTGAGCAGTGTGGTCTGCCAAATTGATGATAATTTTAGGATTTATTAATTATATAGGACATAGGAAACGAAATAAATATCGAGTGAACAGTTTGAAAAGAGGAGTAACAGGAGGGGAAAATAAATGAGGAGTGAGATGTCGGCAAGAAGGATTAGATGTACTGTATCTCAACTGTGCATCACAATGGTGGTTTAATGTGAGAAGGCAGGGGAGGTGCAGGAAGTTAAGAGAGGTCCATTTAGGGAGCATGGGAGCGCGCCAGGAAGGAAAGTAGGGAATGCGCAGAATGAAGAGATGGAGGATGGACAGTAAAAACAACAGGGAGGGAAGTGAAAGCCAAATGAGGAATAGATGGAGGGAGGAGAAGTGAGGTGAGAAGACAGTTTTTAAAAAGTCAACTGGCACTTTGGATTCCCCAGACTACATCTCATCGTTACACACACACACACGCATACAAGTACGTTATGGACTAAGTGAGTCCGACGGCCCCCTTCCGTGTCGGTCTAACACTTTGATTCCTGTCCTTTGAGACGTTTAGAGAGCTGTGTGCGGAGTTTTTTTTATTTTGCAAGGCTGATTTTGACAACATGGGAATGACAATGCGAGTAATGGTCCCGTTAGACAATACTGTACAGTATATGTACGTGTGTGCCTGTGTGTGTCTGTGTGTGTGTGTGACTGTGATGTGGTTGTGTGTTTGTCCATTAACAGCTAATAGCATCCCTGTTTCTTCATTATCACTAATGGATGGGACTCAGCGGATACACATACACACACAGGCATACACACACTTCCACGGATGTATAGTCGGGTATAAGACTGAAAGAGATCTAATTCCACTAAGAATCTCTACATTAGTTAGATAAGAAGTGTGACCCATCTAGCACTAATAGTTTAAATCAAGGGAGTTTGATAGTGGCTGCCATATTGATAATAGAACAAGAAAACAGCATTGGAACCTCCGAAGTTCGAATTACTAACTTGATAAATCATTGTTCGCCAACATCAGCGGAAAGTTACGTGTCGTCCTGTTACCCGCCCCACTCCCCATCTCATGGCACCCACTCTGCAGCAGCTCCACAGGCTCCCGATCCTTCAACTTAGCCATTCATTCAATACATTATTACAAATTACATTTACTATTACCAACCTATAATGCCATCCACAACGTTTGCATTCTAAGAGCTTCACTCTACGCACTGAGATGAGTGTTAAAATGAAATCCTCATTATAAAAAATGGAAAAAACATAAGCTTGATGGTGACATGACCGTTTGCCTGTGTTTAAATAAGGGACAATAATAATATAAAATGTTTAAACCGCTTCTGGTTTATTTGTCAGTTTTACAGTAAGTTTCAACTGGGAGTGGCAAATAGTCTGAAGCGAGCACAATTTGCATCTAATATGGAAAATGTGAAAACACTAATTCCTGATTTATGGACAGGCACTCATGAATACTTTAAAAGTGTGTTTTAATCAGTTTGACTGTGGTTGAAGTGTGTGGGATAGGCAAAACTAAAAGAGAAAAAAAATGCTATTTTTTTTCCTATTGTGGTTAGGTCTGGAATGTATCAAAATAATTCAGACACAGCACTCTAAGCACTTTGTTTTCATCCCATGGGTTTGTTTCTCGTAACCCTTGTTTGCCTCATCTTCATTCTCAGTGCTGTGTCTGATTTCTCATTTTGCCCATCTTTTTTCCCCTCTCCATATTTTTCCTCCATCCCTACCTCCACGCCTCCCGCTTTTTTAAGGTCAGGCTAGTGCTAAGTGTCTATCAGTGATGATGAGGCTCAGGAGACTCCTTTGTTCTCAATGAGGGTGAAAATTTGAAACAGCCATCAGAGCAAACGGAATACCCCCCCTTCCTCCTAATCCCTGACCTCCATCGCCTCCATCCCGCCATTCTTCATCCCATCACCCAATCAATCACTCCGTCTCACTAACAACTTTATTGATCAGATGCACTAACAACATCTTTCATTTATTAATTATGAGAAAAAAATATTTCTTGGATTACTCTCCCATTTGTTCTTGGTGGATTTGGCATAGGGCTTTGACTTCTATCTAAAATAAAATATCCTCACTATATGCATGACTCTATCTTTGAAATATTGTCTTTAAACAAGGTTTGGGGTATTGTGTTTTTATTGTCTGATACTCATCGTCAGTTATTTTACTTCATTATGCTTTTGTTTTATATAATATGGTTAAATAAACACTCCCCTCGCCTGGAAATTTAAACGTATGACCAAAGCAGAAAACCCTGAACCCTGAGAGAGGTGATTTAGTGATGTGGGAAAACTCATTTCCTTTTAGAAAAGAAAGCGATTCCATCACAGTCCTGCAATCAATGCACCTCCTTTCTTCTTATTAACGTTAAACATCTGCCCCTAAGCCTTCCTTGTTTTTAGACTCTCATTTTCTGAATGGAATGTGCTTTTGAGGTGTTTATCTCAATAAGACCAAATTGCAGTAGAATTCAAAGCTACCTTTCACAAATAAATCCTTTGCATACCAACAATCAAGACAGACTGGCGTTTAGTATAGTTTGGGACATTTTTTGTAGTCGGGTGCACGTGCTTGATTTAAAATGGCTACGTCTTGTTCATCATGCCAGGGCAAGTCTAGTTTAACATGTTTTGGAATTTGTCAGACCATGATGCGCCATGCTCAATGTTCCGGCGGACCATGCAAATTTTCTTTCACATGCCCCCAACGTACCTGACAGTTTGGAGACAAAGTAGGCTTTAGACAAGGTGAAACCAGGTCTAAATTGTGGCGCAGATTATGTAATTTGATTTAGGAGGATTTGATTGAGGTACAGGCAGACCATTACTGTACACCAGCTTCTCCACAGCTTTGAGTCTGGATTTGCAAGTGACAAGTTAAGGGATCAGTATGAGTTCTGGATCTGGACTTCACTTTCCACGGTGGACAGGCAAGTGAAAGAGAATCAGACAATGTAGCGGTAGGAGGTTAGAGTCAATCCATAATGAAGGAAAGAGGAAGGATAGAGGTGGATTTGATGTGGAGGTAGAACTGGGTGTCAGCTGCAAAGGGGTGGACATAGATTTAGGAATTGGCCTTGCGGTTGGATGAATATAATGAATAGAAAGGGCCCCAGAAATGAGCCGTAGGGAACGCCAGGAAAATGCAAATGCAAACCACAGAAATTTAAACAGTACGATGTGAAGTGTGCTTTGCTATGGCATGATATCAGTGATGGTGTGTTGCTCAGTTCTGGGAACATATCGTCTGGTGATTAAGAAATAAACATATATGAATTCCAGGAAGGAAAAAAATGATTAGTGCTTTCATGTTGGCCTGCTGGGATGAACGATTTGTTTCCTTCTTTTTTGTCTCCTTGTTGTCTGAATGTTGTAAGAGTCAAGCATTCACATGTTGTTTTGTGTACTTGGTGTCCTAGTCTTGTGTAGAAGAGAAGACTCTTAAGTCTTCATTGATTTGAGCGACGAGTGCTGACAGCCTGACAAATAGCCTTTTTATTAAGTGTCTGTCTGTGCCTGGTAGGTCAGACATTGCAGAGAAGAACAATTCAATTTGATTGAATATGCTTTTCATTCCCCTCTGGGGTCTTTTTGATTACAAGCATAAAAACACTGATTAAAGACAAAACATAGATGTTACTCCAATAAATTCAGCCTGCAGCAACTACGCAGCAATCTATTTGTGTGGTTTACATTGGTCCCTGGCTTCATGTAGTCGAGAAGTCTGTTTTCACAGACAATTAGTCTGAAATGAAATGCAACTTTCTGAGGTACTTGAATATACTTCCATCACAAATGTTATATGACTATAAATAAAATTAAATACAATGATAGGAACCAGATAATAACACTGAACGCAAACATTCCAAAAATCACATCTCAAGCTTGTTTGCATACCAATGTGAGAGAAAGTGAAACTTTTTTTTTTTTTTAAATTATACTTAGAAAGTACAAATTCACAATTTCCCCTCACGTGTGAATTCTTTCGGACTTTGTTAGTTCTTCATGACAGCAAACGAACTGTCTTTGCGTTTTAGGCAAAAGAAGACATTTATGGACATCAGCTTGGACTGACAACAGCTTCACATTTTTGCTACTTGGTTTTTAATCAAACAATAACCCAGTCATTCCTAATCTTAGAACGTACAACGCCTCAATTCGAAATCTGAAAATAAATTATTTTTTAGACTCTTGCACTTGGGTTCTGCAGCTTTTTGCCACAAAAATTCTCAATCTAGACAGCGTGCCATTAATCCAACGCATAAAAAAGTTAGAATTTGGTAGTCCCTCAGTGATCTCTCTGCATTTTTTTAAAGAACATACTGTACCCTTTAAAATATAAATGTCCTTTTCACACTTATTATGACGTACTGATTGGTGGTGTTTTTTTAAACTTCTCAATGACACTCGTTTGCTTCCTGGCTCTGGTGTCCTCTGCCTCACCGCCCTTACTGTCACTTGACTGTACAGTGACATGACAACCAATTAAAGGCTAATTAATCAAGCTCCAATTGATAGGTAATATCCTGAGTTACTCTGGGTGAAACTGCGTGATGTGTATGCAAGAGATTGAGAGAGCGCGTGTCTGCTTTTTATTGAAACAATCTTAATTAATTAATTTCATGCTCAATACACGTATAAAAGATCCAGCCTTCAACTACAAAGACTTTGAGCGATTTAAAAATGACTACACCTGAAGTTTTTGTCCCCAGTTTTTCCATGGTTATTTTCCACTTGCATAAAAAAAAAATACTTTTAAAATACGTCAAAAAACAGCAAACAAACATTAAGTGCAAGAACTCATTTTGTGCATTTTTCCCACAAAAGAAGCATGCTTATATACGTCTGTACCTATAACTTCCCTTTTAGCGTGTAATAAATGGTCCGACACGTTTCCTTCACTGAGCTTTGCATTGACTGTTTCTATTACTGCTACAATAAGAACACATGCAGCACTCATCTGCCCTGCAGTGAAATTTGTCAGCCCTCTAAAAATAAATGTGATCACTGTGGGGGGTCCTGGAGCCTTTGGGCTGACTGAATGGATGTAGTATTGATGAAAAAGGAAGAGGGGGAAACTCTCTCTCTCTCTCTCTCTCTCTCTCTCTCTCTCTCTCTCTCTCTCTCTCTCTCTCTCTCTCTCGGTCTCTCTCTCTCTCTCTCTCTCTCTCTCTCTCTCTCTCTCTGTCTCTCTCTCTCTGTACATACACAAACTCGCAGCTCAACGTTAGAGCTACTGGCTAGAGGCCACAGTAAACCTATTGATCCTGTTGTTTTCTGACCATCTCTACATACACACACACACACATACATGCACACACGCACGCACACACACAAGGTGAGAAATGCTATCACTGAGGCTCGTTTTGTATTCAGTGTTCATGTCCATCTATGCCAGGGGTGTCAAACAAATTTTTTTCGCGGGCCGCATTGTAGTCATAGCTTCTTTCGGAGGGCCATTATGACTGTCAATCCAAAGAAATGTATGAGCACCTCATATTATATACAGTAAAAGCTACAAAACAAACTGACAAATAACTCGTTTTCAAATCAGACGAGTAAAAACTAGTCAAATATTTAAAAAAAAGATATTATTAAAAGTGAAGACAATTTGCAATTCTAGTAATGACACGAATTTGATGCACAATTTGTCTTCGCGGGCCACATAAAATGATGTAGCGGGCCGTATCTGGCCAACCGGGCCTTGAGTTTGACAACTCTGATCTATGCCTTTATTTAACCTTCCTTAAAATCTAATAGATGTGCAGTACTCACCTTCAGAATGGGAAACACACACACACAAACACCCACACACACATACGTACACAAAAAGATGAGGAGTTTGAACCCAGGGGTGAGGATTTCTGAGATATTTGGTTTTTTAGGGTGATTAAGTTCTGCTTTGCTAAGGCACTTAAAGTTACAGAAAAAAAATCTTTTGTACACTTCCCCAACAGATGCAACCTTCTAACAAACAGATTGCTGTGTGTGTGTGTGTGTGTGCATGTGTGCGCGTGTGCGTGTGTGCGTTTGTGTGTGTTTACTCGCTAATACCCTTTCAGTGTGTGAGGGCATGGGAACAGGGCAATGGAATCAAATAGAGCATGAGGGCTGACTTCCCGAGGGTGCATCCGCATGACTGACAGCTCAAGCATCCCCTAGCAGAAATCACCTGAAAGGAAAACACAGGTTAACCTTAGCCAGTGTTTATCTGTTCACGTCAATTTCATATTAATGCACGTTTGCCTATACAGGTCTGTTGCCACACATCAGGGCCGTTTCTATATTAAGCTACAATTATTATTATTTATTATTTATTAATTATTATTATTTATTAATTATTATTAATTATTACATTTTATCTCACAACTCAATTTCCATGGACAGGTTGCTGTCAATTGTTTGTGAATACGTACTGCACGGCATGGCTATAACGGTATTGGTTTTGCAATTTCGGGGTCATGGTATAGAAAAGAAATTTAAAAAAAAAAGAAATGAAAGGATGGATAGTTTGCAAGGCTATAGTCATCTTCAGGTAATTCAAACATGAGTATCAAGAATGAGTCATTCCAAACAGGTTTGATTCTCAAGGTATGGCGAATGAATGCAACTAGTGAGTAGTTAAGATACACGTTGTTCAAATTATTTACTTTGTGTGTGAATTTGCTCTCCACAATAAAGAAATACTGCTGTATTTCTTTTTTTTCCTCCTGGAAATAGTGTACCTATTGGAATCATTTGAAAGAGTAAAATTAGTCGCAGTTGAAAAAAAACTCTTAAATCAGCAAGTATTCTTTTAAACCTCTACTTTATCACAGAACAATTTAAAATCCAGAATCCCAAACTGGATGTCCCTCAGTGTGGAAATACACTGTCCATATATGACCTTCACTATAAGATTGTAGTGGACTCATGATGACAATGTCACTGTGATATAATTTGTCGACAGAGCAATTATGTGGTGCCTTTTTTAATTACTGGAGCCAATCTATAAGATCTTTGTGGCCTGACCTTACAATGTGTTAAGGAAGGCAGACAGCCAGTGCCTGCTCTTATAAATGCAAGGACAGGTATGATGAAGACAAGCAGGGTCAGAAACTAAACCTTGAAATTAAAACCTGGTGTCCTTAAACCATGTGTCCTTGTCCAAGTTACAAATCTTTTACAAAGATGTTGGGTTATACAGCATTAAAGAAGTCAGTTAAAGTCCATAAGTCCATTTTGATATTTTCAACCTTTATGAATAGCTTCATGCATGGATGATTTTGTAATACTTCTAAAGTTGATTGGCATCAAGTGAACGAGGACACCCTACGCTACAATTCCATGATTGTGGACGGCTTATTGGACTCGTGCATATTCTGGACATTCAGGTGAAGACAGTGGCGGAGTTGTCAACTGATCATATAGTGGGGACTGGGTTCACTGGCGGAGCTAAGATTTTTTTTCCATTGGGGGGGGGACCATGGGGTAGCAAATGATGTTTTTTGTTTTGAGGAAACACAGTTTAACATTCATTACAGTATGTTCCCTAAGGAGGACGAAAGGAAACATGAAAAAAAAATCCCAGAAAATCAGAAAATACCCAAAATCAATAACTAGCCTGACCCCTAAGCTTTGACAAGAAACTGGAATTGGTAGGTGGTTGAAGTGGCAGATGAGTTCTATCACACTTATGCTATTCTGAGATCTGAAATTTCAGACATTCCAATTTGTTGGAATGCTGCAATAAATAACGAAGAAAATCACGATCACTACCAGAATAAGTGCAATTTGGGTGTACCACTCACATTTTGTATGTTAGTTCTCATATTTTTAGCACTTGCAAGATGATACTATGAAAGAAGAAATTACAGCAAACGATCGTGGAGGAGGAGAGTAAAATTGACAAGCGCTACAAGGCCGCAGTTTTCATAGATGGCTTGCCAGACAAGATACAAACGTATGATTTGCCCTCTCCATCCATGTCCCATAATTCACCATCACGCCTGCCGTTCGCTGTCACCACGCAAGGACCACTGCCAGTTTCCGATTGAAATACAGCTGCCTAGGTGTCCCTATGGCCCTCTACAAAACAACGTTAGCCCGGAAATATGGCAGGAGGAGGCGCGGGGTTAATAGAGTAAGCTTCCTCTTTTAATTGGAAAAGTTAAACGAGGCGACGGGGCAAAGATGTTATTACAACAAATGAGACAGGAGCAGAGAGAGGAATCGTGGCCTCTGAGGAAGGGTTAATGAGCACACAAGGGAGCCGGGAGGATACTGGACAAGAGGGTCACTTTTTAAAGTAGGTTCAAATGGAGGAACGGATGGGGACAAAAAACAATATGAGCAGAGGTGATATTTGCTAACTATTTCATTTAACAACCTTTTATGCTATTTTTTATGTAGGGTTTATTATAGCCTTACACTTGAAGTCATGCCATCCATATACAGTAAGTCCTCACCACACACAGGATGCCCCATCCTCTAACCATCCTACCCCAGTCGTTCGTTAGATAAAAACCAATCTATGGCGTTGAAATCTGATCAAATTCTGCTGCAGCTCATATACTGGGTTATTTCTGAACGCATTATGCAGGGTAGGGCTGATGGAGAGTGGCACTTGGGACATACAGTACTCTATAGGCCTATATGGCAAGCACACCTGAAGCAGCCTTAACCTGTAAAGTAGTGAAAATGTACCGTATTTTCCGGACTATAAGGCGCACCTAAAAACCTAAAATTTTCTCAAAAGCCGACAGTGCGCCTTATAGTCCGGTGCACCTTATATATGGGCCAAATTCCTAAATTTAAACTGGCGCGAAGCATTGTGTCATGAAATCAATCGTAAGTGGCCCGCTGAAGACCATGAATTATGAATCAAAAAGACTATGGATCATTATTTTGTGATTATAAGGTAAATTGTTGCGTCTGAAGTTGAAATAAAAAAGATGAAATGGAGAATGATTTGATCTGGATTAAAAATCTGACATGATGCATTAATGGTGCGCCTTATAGTCCGGTGCGCCTTATATAAGGACAGTTTTAAAATGGGCCATTCATTGAAGGTGCGCCTTATAGTCCGGTGCACCTTACAGTCCGGAAAATACAGTAAGTGGGATTAATTCTCATTTCTCAGTTTTGGAGGGAGCAAGGTGCAAGGCTATTAAAATGGAGCTCAGAGTATAGTACTGAATTGTACAGCGTGAACCTTGTTTTCGATAACATTGAGCTGAGCTAAATTTTTAATTGAGAGGTTAACATTGAGTTCTGAAGGTTCATCAACAGAAATCAAACCTGACTAAAATATTTTATCCACAAGTGCTACTTTGCATGGCCCAAGTGGTAAGTCAACCTTTCCTAGCAGAGCACAGCCTGATTAAACAGATCTGATGACATCATAGCCACACAAAATGGGAGCAAATCAAGCATTTCTTTTTCTCTCCTGTTAAATATCTGAAACGGATCCAACTGCCCCTTTTGGCCTTGTCAGCTTTCAAAGCACCCCACCCCATGCGCCATCATTTATTAATGGTAAGAGGTCTGTCTGCATCAAGCATTAGCGCATGTTTGTGATAAACCATTAATGATGTATTTCATTTCTCAGTAGGAAACAGAGGAGCATTGGGGGCCGTTAATATCCGTTAATGTTAAAAGGCGGCGGAAGGAGAAGAGGTTCCTCCCCGTGAGGTGATTAGACCCCTCCATTTAGTTAGAACACGCATGCACACATACACGTGCACACACTCACACACACAATTTATCGTATTGTCCAGTGTGCATATTTGTAGCGGTGCGAAACGCATGATCGATGGATATTCACTTACTTATATTGAGGTAGGTGTTGGATTAAAAATTGCCTGCAGAATACATAACTATTTTAATAGAAATCATGTGTTTTACATTATGTGCTGTATGTACACGATGATTTGTTTGCATGTACGTACCGGAATATTATTTTCTGACCACATGACAAACATTTTCAACAACCAGCTACCACTGGTGGAGCTACGATATTTTAAGGCAAGGGGGTGGGGGCAAGGCAAGTATATGTGCGTCCACAAAACTATTTTTTATTTTATTTTATGATAAACCCCAAAGATTCTTCAGAAAATGCTAATAACGATGCATTATTTTTCCCCTATGGGGGAATGGGGGAAAATGTGGCAAGAAATTCCATGAATATTTTTGAAAATACCCAAAAGTCAATTATCTGGTTTGCCAACTGGGGAGTCCAAACCCTTCTCGCTCTACCACTGCCATTTAATTTATTTCGACCACAGGTGTCAAACTCAAGGCCCGGGGGCCAGATACGGCCCACCACATCATTTTATGTGGCCCGCGAAGACAAATTGTGCATCAAATTCCTGTGTCATTGCTAGAATTGCAAATTGTCTTCACTTTTAATAATATCTTTTTTTACATATATTTGACCAGTTTTTACTCGTCTGATTTGAAAACAAGTTATTTGTCAGTTTGTTTTGTAGCTTTTACTATATATAATATGAGGTGCTCATCCATTTATTTGGGTTGACAGTCATAATGGCCCTCCGAAAGAAGCTATGACGACAATGCGGCCCGCGAAAAAAGTGAGTTTGACACCCCTGATTTAGACCATTAGCACTGGCTGACACCCATCGCTACTCCCTGGAAGTTGGTTCCTTGAACTTGTTCTACTTACGCATCATTTGCCAATAGGTTCAGTTTTGTACCAAGTACAATTCATTTTGTTTTAAGACATTAAGGTGTCATCTACTGTGGGTTATTTATTCCACTACTGTATGCAGTTCCTGATTTATGACAAACCTGAGTTTGTCTATTGTTATTTCAGCAGCGTAGATTGTTGAGTAATCAACACCCATCAATTTCTTAGCATTTTGTAGGGTTAATGGTAGTTCAATAATAAATATTGAGAATAACAAAGGGCATTCATTTTCTTTCAGTCAGTGTCTTAATGCTAAATAGCTAAATAGCATAATCTCTCAAAATATGGCCAGAATAATTTAACTGCAGGCACATATAGAGGCCCATCAGTCATGTGTTGCTTGTAGCTGTCAGCGCCTCAGTCTCAGTATAGTAAGTCAAGTGTTAATTAGTGAACAAGTAAGATTATGCCCTGAGTGTATTCCAGCAGCCACCTTCTTGTCAAACATGCCGAAAGCAGAAATCAATAGGTCATCATCTCTACATATTACAACATAGGAGGAAGACAAGTGGTTTGGTTGTTTGCTGTATATGTGAAAACGAGCAAGCAAAGCAAAGGGAAAAAAACAGTCCATGAGATAAGTACCGGCTGGAGGCAAATTCCAAGCTCTGTCCAAAAGAAGTCTTGAACAGCTCTGTACAATAACAAGAAAGAAAGGACACCAAACCTAGTCTGATTAAACTGCTGCCATGACTGTATCTACCTTTGGGAATGTCGCCATTGTTTAGAAGCTTGTTACTTTGTTTTCCTGACATCTAAATCATCCCGTAACCTGACATCTCGGGCTCCTCAAATGAATACTGATTGAATCTTGCTGACTGATCACAGTCATTGTCAAGTTTTATGAGATTTCAAGACATTACACATAACTGTTGCAGTGTGTATTAGATGCGAAAATATCAGTGATATGAAATTTTGTCATTAGAATAGTTTAACCAACCATAAATAAAAACAGTACATGCATTAATAAATTGGAAAGTTTCTTTAAAAAATGCCTCTCACTCTTTACCTAATCGATATCATACAGATCTACCTTGCTTCCAGTTTTATTAATGGTGAATGATTCATGATGAAACAACCAGTTGCCAAGTCACTATCAGGTGACGCGGTCAGTGGAGACAGACCGGAAAGTGTCATTCATCATATCTGCTTTGATGGTCGCCATTGTTCTCCACTCCAAAGTGATAGGAATAATCAGAAAGTAAACACATATGACAGTGATGGCTAATCTCGTTAACTGCAAAGAAACAATGGCTTGTGTGTCAGAGTGAATGATTAGATTAGTCTACAATAGTTATGGTATATATAAATAATATTTGTATAGATATTGAGTGTAATGTTTGCAGTCCACTTTGTGATTCCTGACCTATGTGTATTATGTGTTATTTTTTTATTTTCGAAACAAGTCCTCTGCACCACACTCTTGAATAATCCAAAATAAATCAAATCAATTATTTTGATAATTGGTCATTTCTTAATTCTTATCTTACATTATTGTACATTTTACTATAATTAGGATGTATTTGGAAATGACTGACTGAGACAGTTTATTCACAAATATTTGTCAAAGCTGAGAAATGTTGATTTATAGTTTTAAAGGTAGTTTAACAGGTCCATTTAAATATCTATTTTCTTACTTGTTCGGTTAACCTTCTGTTTTAAGACTACAGTTTCGCTCGGTTTAATTTAAATTCTGTATCTATTCAGGTGTAACTAACAGATTGATTATGTGTTCCTATAGCAGATGATTAGTTTTGGGATTCTGGGTAATAGATTAGTTGATGGAAATGAAGTAATATGACTTACTCCTCTGTTCCCGTGCTAGTGGCTCTTATCTATATATTCCCATCACCCATTTGGTGTCAATCACACCCTCTCCCTTGAACACATTTACTTTCATTTTCAGTTTCATCATCCCATAATCAGCATCATAGATTCTCATTTTCAGAGATGAAGGCTGGGATGCCTCATGTGTCTGACTGTCCTTGTTTATTCCATCTGATGAGTTGGGAGGTCAGTGCACTGTACAAGAGAAACAGACAGACAGACAGAATCAACGGGTGCTTATAGAAATATGCGATATTGATAAGTTCCAGGAGAAATGTCCAGTTATTATTCAGACAAGTGAACGCAATGAATCTGATTTGTTTTTGTTGTATGTTTTTATATTTTCATCAATGCATTTTTTCTACATTGCCTTTTTAGATGATTCTATTTACTTTCAGCCATTACATAGTATGTTTTAGCTTTACTTATTTATTTTTATATATCCATCCATCCATCCATCCATCCATCCATCCATCCATCCATCCATCCATCCATCCATCCATCCATCCATCCATCCATCCATCCATCCATCCATCCATCCATCCATCCATCCATCCATCCATCTCCTTCCGCTTATCCGGGGTTGGGTCGCGGGGGCAGCAGCTTTAGGAGGGACTCCCAGACTTCCCTCTCCCCAGCCACTTCATCCAGCTCATCCCGGGGGATCCCAAGGCGTTCCCAGGCCAGCTGAGAGACATAGTCTCTCCAGCGCGTCCTGGATCGTCCCCGGGGTCTCCTACCGGTGGGACATGCCCGGAACACCTCCCCAGGGAGGCGTCCAGGAGGCATCCTGATAAGATGCCCGAGCCACCTCATCTGGCTCCTCTCAACGTGGAGGAGTAGCGACTCTACTCCGAGTCTCTCCCGGATGATCGAGCTTCTCACCCTATCTCTAAGGGAGAGCCCGGACAGCCTGCGGAGAAAACTCATTTTGGCCGCTTGTATCCGGGATCTCGTTCTTTCGGTCACGACCCATAGCTCGTGACCATAGGTGAGGGTAGGAGCGTAAATCGACCGGTTGTCACGGATCAGAGACAGGACAACCAAGTGCACACGATCCTTTATTGAAAAGGGGGGAAAGGGGAAGTGGAACACTGGACTTGCGGTCTGGCGTGGCTGAGCAGCAGAGCACAGCGCGTAGTCGTAGTCGGAGGCAGGCAGGTTGTCAAGATAGGCGGCGATCAGGCGTGGTCGGTCAGTTTACGGAAACAGTTGGCAACAGAGATCGTTCAGGGGACCAAAAGGCAGTGGTGTCACGGGCAGGGTAAGGAGACGAACTGACAACTACTGGCAGAATGCATAGAGGTTAAGTAGTGGACCTAACGAGCTGTAGCAGGTGCTGGCAATTTCTTGATTGGGGCTTGGCTGGGAGTCCGGTGACGCAGGGACGTGACACCGGTAAATTGAGAGCTTTGCCTTTTGGCTCAGCTCTCTCTTCACCACAACGGACCGGTACAGGGTCCGCATTACTGCCGATGCTGCACCGATCCGCCTGTCGATCTCGCGCTCCATCCTCCCCTCACTCGTGAAAAAGACTCCAAGATACTTGAACTCCTCCACTTGGGGCAGGATCTCATCCCCGATCCGGAGAGGGCATTCCACCCTTTTCCGATCGAGGACCATGGACTCGGATTTGGAGGTGCTGACCCTCATCCCGACCGCTTCACACTCGGCTGCGAACCGTTCCAGCGAGAGCTGGAGATCACGGCCTGAAGAAGCCAGCAGCACCACGTCATCTGCAAAAAGCAGAGACGCGTTGCTGAGGTCCCCAAACCGGACCCCCTCAATGCCTCGGTTGCGCCTAGAAATTCTGTCCATAAAAATTATGAACAGAATCGGTGACAAAGGGCAGCCTTGGCGGAGTCCAACCCTCACTGGGAACGAATCCGACTTACTGCCGGAAATGCGGACGAGACTCTGGCATCGGTGATACAGGGACCGAACCGCCCTTATCAGTTGGCTCGGCACCCCGCACTCCCGAAGCACCCTCAACAGAACCTCCCGAGGGACACGGTCGAACGCCTTCTCCAAGTCCACAAAACACATGTGGACTTGTTGGGCGAACTCCCATGCACCCTCGAGGATCCTGCCAAGGGTGTAGGGCTGGTCCACTGTTCCACGGCCAGGACGAAAGCCACACTGCTCCTCCTGAATCCGAGGTTCGACCTCCCGACGGACCCTCCTCTCCAGCACCCCTGAATAGACCTTACCGGGGAGGCTGAGGAGTGTGATTCCTCTGTAATTGGAACACACCCTCCGGTCCCCCTTCTTAAAGAGGGGAACCACCACCCCAGTCTGCCAATCCAGAGGCACTGTCCCCGTTGTCCACGCAATCTTGTAGAGGCGTGTCAGCCATGACAGCCCCACAACATCCAGAGCCTTTAAGAACTCCGGGCGGATCTCATCCACCCCCGGGGTCTTGCCACCGAGGAGTTTTTTTAACTACCTCAGTGACTTCAACCCCAGAGATTGGAGAATCCGCCTCAGAGTCTCCAGGCCCTACTTCCTCAATGGAAGGCGTGTAGGTGGAATTGAGGAGGTCTTCGAAGTATTCTCCCCACCAACTCACGACGTCCCAAGTCGAGGTCAGCAGCACGCCATCCCCACTGTAAACAGTGTTGACGTTGCACTGCTTCCCCCTCCTGAGACGCCGGATGGTGGACCAGAATTTCCTTGGAGCCGTCCGGAAGTCATTCTCCATGGCCTCGCCAAACTCCTCCCACGCCCGGGTTTTTGCCTCAGCAACCGCCGAAGCCGCATTCCCCTTGGCCATCCTGTACCTGTCAGCTGCCTCCGGAGTCCCGCAGGCCAAAACGGCCCGATAGGACTCCTTCTTCAGCTTGACAGCATCCCTTACCGCCGGTGTCCACCAGCGGGTTCGGGGATTGCCGCCACGACAGGCACCAACGACCTTACGGCCACAGCTTCGGTCGGCCGCCTCAACAATGGAGGCGCGGAACATGGTCCACTCAGACTCAATGTCCCCCGCCTCCCCCGGGACGCGGGAAAAGCTCTGCCGGAGGTGGGAGTTGAAGCTCTTCCTGACAGGAGATTCTGCCAGACGTTCCCAGCAGACCCTCACAGAGCGTTTGGGTCTGCCAGGTCGGACCGGCATCTTCCCCCACCATCGGAGCCAACCCACCACCAGGTGGTGATCAGTTGACAGCTCCGCCCCTCTCTTCACCCAAGTGTCCAAAACATGCGGCCGCAAATCCGATGACACGACTACAAAGTCGATCATCGAACTGCGGCCTAGGGTGTCCTGGTGCCAAGTGCACACATGGACACCCTTATGTTTGGACATGGTGTTCATTATTGAAAATCCGTGTCGAGCACAGAAGTCCAATAATAGAGTAACACCGCTCACGCCCTTCCAGGTCTCACTGTCATTGCCCACGTGAGCATTGAAGTCACCCAGTCAAACGATGGACCAGAAGGAGCGCTCTCCAGCACTTCCTCCAGGGACTCCAAGAAGGGTGGGTACTCTGAGCTGCCATTTGGTGCATAGACACAAACAACAGTCAGGACCCGTCCCCCCACCCGAAGGCGGAGGGAGGCTACCCTCTCGTTCACCGGGGTGAACCCCAATGTACAGGCGCCCAACCGGGGGACAATAAGTATACCCACACCTGCTCGACGCCTCTCACCGTGGGCAACTCCAGACTGGAAGAGAGTCCAGCCCCTCTCGAGAGGGCTTGGACTGGAACCCAAACTGTGCGTGGAGGCTATATCTAGTCGGAATTTTTCTGCCTCGCACACCAGCTCGGGCTCCTTTCCAGCCAGAGAGGTAACATTCCATGTCCCAAGAGCCAGCTTCTGCAGCCGGGGATCAGACCGCCAAGGTCCCTGCCTTTGGCCGGCGCCCAACTCACACTGCACCCGACCCTTTTGGCCCCTCCCACAGGTGGTGAGCCCATGGGAATATATATACGATACAATGTTATTTATATTGTCCAGCTCACGTAACAGTAATCGACTTTTATTTTCAACAAGAGGTTTATATCCATTTATTAAAGTCATTATTACTACTATTATTAGTAGTAGTAGTATTATAACAGAAACAGCACGTGAATAAATATTGGTGGATGGAGAAAAATTGGTTGTGAGCCTCATGACATTTTACATAGGCTAAAATCATCTAAACAGATCAGATGAATGGCAGTTTGCATCAGGGCAGATCAATAGTGTTTCGGGATAGACTGATCACTGAAACAGCCAACTTCTGACGTCTGGGATCCTCAGAAATAATGAAGGAGACAAAGACAGACCAGGAGGCTACAGGGTTTTTTACTTTTTTTTTTTAATTCAACATATGAAAACAGTTAATGTAGGTAATGGTTTTCATTTATTTACATTATTATCACCGCTGCCAGGCACAGAATGCGCAAAGATACAAGTTATTGTTGTTCATTATTGTTTGTTTGTTAGCAGGATAGAACTATTCATAATCATTTACTTATTATCTAAAAATCGCAAGACTGCATGCCAGTGGAATAGCCGCTTCAAAAAGAACAAACTGGTTTGCTGACGGAATTTTCTTGTATATCTCAAATGTTTGGCTGAGTTGTCTTTGAAGAATTTCTTTGCTGGGTAATAACTATTCATGTGACGAGAATGTCGAAAAATAGACTCCCACTGATTAAGAGAGAAATCGGATCCAAAATAGCCTGGCGATACGACAACTCAGGAGGGCAGGGCTGCAGGCCCGGATCATATCAGCCCCAGGGTCCGATAATCCTGTTTAAAATCCCAGCTGTCAGCAATTCTTCATCCGATCTATAACACTGGTCTAATGCAGCAGTTGCCCCTTGTAGGAAAACATGATTTAGCTAAGGATGTGTTTACATTGTAGTGTGTTATTCTGGTCTACATCCCAAAAAAAATGCCATATTGTAGTGTTCACACCAACATTTTTATCACACTAAAGGTTGTGTAGTTAAAATAAAATCATTATTTTGCAAGAATAAAATGGTGTTATTTTTCTCACCTCTTTTGCACTCTAGACTTCAGACTCACCTAGTCATCTACTTCTCAATGTGCAGCTTTGTTCAGAGAGTGAGAAAAAGTAAAGGTGGTGTGTGAGGGAGGGAGGGGGCGAGGGTCCAGCCTCAAGCAGCATTTTAAGCAGTTTATTGGCCCACAAATGATTTCACAGCACACGAAAAAGTTCAAGATTATTCAGTGACGTGGCAAATTCCCATCATGCATGATCAATGGAAGAGGACGGGTTTCACCGTTTTTGTCACCTCGCTGTCCCAGTGGCAAGTGGCACAATCTCGTCTCACATTCATCAGAAAATAAATACCGTATTTGCCGGTGTATTGGTCGACCTATTTCGATCCAAAATCGACCGAAAAAAATCGACCTCGACTTATACACCGAGTCATAAAATTTAACTTCGTATTCATCGCTTCAAATGTGATGGTAACCAAGGCCGTTTCTCATGCATCTCATTGTGCGTTGCACTTAGAAAATTTGAACCGGGCGGCGTGCGCGAGTGCGCGGCCCGCTGGAAGTCGAATGAGGCTCAGCGATCTCCTCCGCGGTGCTTATAAACAGCCGATCCGCTCGGCGGGGGCTATTTTCGGCCACTCGGCGCGTGCGCACGGGCTCCCAGATGTGCCGGGCGGCGTGCGCGAGTGCGCGGCCCGCCGGAAGTCGAATGAGGCTCAGCGATCTCCTCCGCGGTGCTTATAAACAGCCGATCCGCTCGGCGGGGGCTATTTTCGGCCACTTGGCGCGTGCGCACGGCCTCCCGGATGTGCCGGGCGGGTGCGCGAGCTCGCCGGCCGCTGGAAGTCGAATGAGGCTCCGCGATCTCCTCCGCGGTGCTTATAAACAGCCGATCCGCTCGGCGGGGGCTATTTTCGGCCACTTGGCGCGTGCGCACGGCCTCCCGGATGTGCCGGGCGGGTGCGCGAGCTCGCCGGCCGCTGGAAGTCGAATGAGGCGCCGCGATCTCCTCCGCGGTGCTTATAAACAGCCGATCCGCTCGGCGGGGGCTATTTTCGGCCACTTGGCGCGTGCGCACGGCCTCCCGGATGTGCCGGGCGGGTGCGCGAGCTCGCCGGCCGCTGGAAGTCGAATGAGGCGCCGCGATCTCCTCAACAAGAGGTGCTTATAAAGTGCCGATCCGCTCGGCTTGGAGCTATTTCCGGCCTCCCGTTGGTGCCAGGCGGCGTGCGCGAGCTCGCCGGCCGCGATCTCCTCCGCGGTGCTTATAAACAGCCGCATGCGCACGGCCTCCCGGAATTTGAACACATTTCGTCAATAAATTTCGCATATTGAATTTTGAAGTTTAATATAATGCAACAATTGAGCTCGACTTATACAAAGGATATATCATAAAATCGTAAATTTCCGTCGAATTTTAGGGGGTCGACTTATACACCGAGTCGACCTGTACACCGGCAAATACGGTAAACAACCTGTCCTTACGCATCCAATACTTTTGGGAGGGAGTGTATTTCAGTTTTCCTCTTTTGCCGAATTCCCCAGTAATGAACGAGTCTTCCATTGTGTACACGTGCGTGTGATGGATGCTAGATCGCTGTGGTCACGCACCCGCTCAAATTGATTGGCCGGAGCGACTCTAATCAGTGGCCTGTGACCAACGCTTTATCCTCGTCCCTTTATGCTCTCCCGCCCCTCCCTTCTTCACTCTCATCATACCTTCATTTCCTTCCTTCAATCTCTCACTTCATGTTCCTTACCACATCCCCCAATCCCCCTCTTCGTCTTTTGCCTGTAGCCTCGACACAGCTGGGTTGCTTGGTAACAGCTTTTTCTCTTTCTCTGTTACTCTTGCACAGGTATTCTAAGTTGAGCGACTATCACGTCAGCAGCTCCAGCATACCTGCAGCCCGAATGAGGAAGGAGGAAAAGACATTGAAAATGAATGGATGGAGGTACTTGAATGGTGGCAAATATGAGAATGAGACCAAAAAAGGTATGGAAGTTAAGCAGTCGTAAAGACTTGCCCGTCACTAGGTAGGTAGGCCTACATCTGTACATATGCTAAAAGGATTTCATAAAAAAAAAAAAAAAACTCAAAGAGTGAAACTTTTTAATGTTTATAACTAGGGCTGTCACTGAAATATTTTTAGAATCGATTATTCTATCGATTAGTCAGATACAATTTCATTTTGCTTGAAAGTGTATTACAAAACGTTTTTGCCTGCATTTACTGTTTTTAACCAATAATTCTTGTTTATTTGATATTGTTTTGTGACTATAAAAACCAACTAAACAATAATTAATATCACATGAGAACATTTAATGTTGCACTCACCAACCTTTTGGAAACCCATTCCGTTCCTGGTGTGGTTATTGTTTTCCAGTTTGCAAAAGTCTCTATTTAAATTAAAAAATATATATAATGAGTCTGTTTTTATGAATGAATACAATATTTAATTAAATACTGCTGTTGAAAGTCTAACATTAGGGGATTTGGACAATTTTAGGTTAAACAATGGCTCAAAATAAATTCTTATTAAAATAGTTGATTAATTTGATAATCGAACTGTTGTTGATTAATCAATCACTTCTCTCTCTCTCTCTCTCTCTCTCTCTCTCTCTCTCTCTCTCTCTCTCTCTCTCTCTCTCTCTCTCTCTCTCGTGCTCTCTCTCTCCCATACACACACACACATGTGCATGCACACAAACCAAAACACACACACACACCTCATCTTTAGAAAGGAAAAGGTACAATCTCGAGGTTGGGATGATGAATTATGAAATCTCGTGCCTTCAATGTGACCTTAGACATACTGAGTGAGGCTACATCTTCACACTGCAGAGATCATCTTCCAACCTCCAACAACAGAAGTAAAGGGAACCAACTAATGAAAAATCATACATACAGTAGTTAGTAGCAAAAAGTGCCTGAAGTGACATGGAAATAAAGAAGACAAACTCATCAGAATCATCACAACTGTAAGCTTTGTGTTTTAAAGCTGATTGTGTTTCTGCTTAAAAACATGCCACTCAAGTGTTGCTGGAAGATACATTAGATGAGCGATATCAGGATCTTAATCTATGTGTCCGTTTGACAGGATTTACAAAGCCTAACAACATGTGCACGTGTGTGTAGGCTCAATCCAGAATTAAGACCAGCAGAAAGGTCACTGATGAAATGTCAGTAGCCTTGACAGCCTGTCTTTATGCCAATTCTTATCTGTCTGCCTCTTTTTCACTGAATTAGAAAACAATGTCAAGAAACAAAGCAGATTTTTGTATCATAACTTCAATAAAATCTGTATCACAGAACCAACAGGCTCAGTTTGCGAATGGTAATTGGCCTTTCACTTTTGTCGAGCTTTTCCACCAGTTAAAGCCTTCAAAGTGCTTCACGCTAAATTGACATTCACCTACTGATGACACAGCATCAGGAGCAACTCAGTATCAGTTCACTATAGTTCAGTTCAGTATCTTGCTCAAGGATATTTCGACATGGTCACAATGGCCGGGGGATCTAACTCCCAACCTCTGGGTTGGGAGGCCACCGCTCTACCACTGAGCCACGTCGCCCCCTATGTCAGAGGTCACCTATTTTCTACATTTGGTTCCCAAGCTGTGCCTGTGGGCTCTGTGATGTCAATTGCAGTCACCAGCAGGAGTCAGTAGAGGACAAAATGGCAGGCCCCTGAGGTGGACAAAAATGTGTGTATTTTTTTCATGCTCAGTTGATATTTCCAATGAGGTTGACTCTGTTCACACCCACATCAGCGCAAAATGCCCTTTTTTTTAAACACGTCTAGGTCTAACCCGCCTGCCCACGGAATCAAATCGAATGCCATTTGTGCTGTTTACAAAATTCAAGCCCATAATTTTTCAGCTGTTATTGTTAGCTAATTTAGATAATAAAACACTTAGGTCACATAGCTTTTTGTTTTTTTGTAATGCTTTTGTTGTCAGCAGTGGCACTACATTAAAAAATGGCAAAAGAGAAACAAATTTTGTGCAAAAAAATTGTATTCAGCCTTTTTTTACATTTTAAAGTCTGGACTTTGGCCTATGTAATGTGATTTTTTATTTCTATTTTTTTTTTTTTTTTTACAAACGTGGGTACGTCTACTTGGGTGCAGAGTTTGACTACTTCTGCCATTACTGCTTATTTATAGACTGCTACAGTAAATGCTTAACTGAGTAGAATAATGTAGTGTCGGGAGGTGGAGAGCTTCCCTGCACCTCCAACGTGCAGAAGGATGCTCCGCCTCGCTAAAGGATGCTGTTTATGTGATTAGAGTGGCAATTGAGCCGCATCTCTTTAAAGCTGACGCTGTCTTGATTAATGACACGGAGAAGGAAGGACAGATGCATCGAGGATGATTCGAAAGGGACACTGCTGTCGCTTCGTTGCACCGCCCGCAGGTTATCAGGGACAAATTCTGCTATGCTACCCTTTCCTTTTTTTTTGCTTCGCAAACGTCTCGCGAATGTAGCTTATGAAATCCTTTTTTTTTAAGGACAGAGCAGTCTCCGTCTGCAGGGACGTCCTTGCAGACGCTCGCTGTCAACCGCTAATACCGCGCCGTAGTTGTTTTTTTTTTTTTTTTTTTTTCCTCGCGTTCACGTCTCCTTCGCTGTCATCCTCCCTCGGCCGCATCCTCTCGCCGGTCTTGGCTACCCACTGACGGCTAGGCAGCATGGTGCGCATCGCTAGCGCACTCGGGCTCGTCATGTTCAGTGTGGCGCTGCTCATTCTGTCGCTCATCAGCTACGTGTCCATAAAGAAGGACTTCCTCCTCGGGAACCCCAGATATGGACCGAATGGGGGACCGAGGATGTACATGTTCCACGCAGGGTATCGGTAAGTTCTAGCCAGGTTGCATTATTTCATTCAGGTCAGTGTTACTGTGGATGGCTGCTAATTCATCCATCATAGTAGCCAATGTTGAGGGCCCCAGTGTATCCTCTGACTGCAGACATTGGACTGCATTACCAGTCGTTATCAATTGTGAATTAGTCACTTGTACTAATATACAGTAAGCCAGAGATGGGAGTAAGTCGCAAATGTGCACAACAGTCTCAAGCAAGTGTCACTCAAGTCATAACCTTTAAGTCTCAAGTTAGTAAGTCGGGGGGGGGGGGGGGGGGGGGGGGGGGCAAGGGAAGTCGAGTCACTGACTCAAGTGAGTTGAGTCAATAAGTAGTTTTAGCAAATTATAGTCATACAATCTTGTTCAGACACAATATATATTGCAGTGAAAAGGAATATTCCTAACTCAAAACAGTACTACATAATTATGTTGATTTTGGTGCCAATGTTTTCCAAATCTATTTCCGCGTGTAAATGGCTGAATGAAAGACATTAACTTTGTGCACTTTTTTGGATGCTGCTTTATGAAGTTTAGTCAAGTTGACTTGCAGGGGCCCGACACATCAAATATGGCGGACACTGATGTCTAGGAAAGCTACTCAAAGTGTGTATACATTGCTATGCTTGACCCACAATCGCGTTTTTTTTATTGGTAGGATTTCAAGAAACGTTTTATAATGACTAATATATAAGTTTATTGTCTAAAATTGTGTGTGTGAGTGGTTATTATGTTAAGTGGGCTGTCCTGCACTTCTGTCCACTGTTTTGTAACAGTGGAGTGATCTGTACTTCCACCACTATGTCTATTTCTTTTGAGGGGGAACAATTGCCACTATTGCAAAAATGTGGGTTGAAGTCAAAAAAGCATGTCCCCTTCTGGCACCACACCACCCTTGGGGGGCTTCCCCCTCTATTTGAGAAGGATAATTAGGGATTTGTCTAGTTGCCATAGTTTTTTTTCCCTAACCCTATAAAGGGCTAGCAAAGGATTGTCTTACACAAGGTCAACAGAATTGAGCTGACAAAGGACTGTAGGATAAAGTTTGCCTCTGTCATTGTGACGTGCGTGCCTGGTCAAAAAAAAAAAAAAAAAAAAAAAAAAAAAAAGATTGTGCCTGATGTTGCCTACACTGTTTAATAATGTCATAGAGAGGATTAACATTAAGGCTGTCACTCTCAAATATTTTTAGAATCAATTATTCTATCGCTTAATCCATTGAATAATCGGAGAAAAGTCTATTTTGCGTAAAAGTGTTTCTTGCAAAACCACCCCCATTTATTGTTGTTTATTTTTTTAACGTTAGGTGATAAAAACAACTAAATAACAACCTTTAACACAGAAGAGGGATTAATGTACTAAACTTTTTTTTAATGATTCAGTAACTGGTGCAGTTATTATTTTCCAAAGTAAAACCAGACGTTTTGAATGTCTTGCTTTTATTAGACACAAAAGGTCATCTCTTTGTTTTCATGAATGACTAGAAAAATCAAAAATGGCTCCAAACGATTACTCGATTATTAGTTGTTGATTATTTTGATCATCGATTAGTAAGAACTGCTTCGTCGGTTCAATTTGATTTTCTTCTGTGTCTTTTCTCGGGTTATAGAGGAACTGTACTTTTTCTATCTTGGGTTCAGCAGGGCCATTACAGTCCACAACCATTGAAATCCTTCATGTGCGGTCAAGAGTGTGATGCTAAAACACAGTTGATCTAGCAAAGGTTCTGGAAGTCAGCAAACTGCCCTTGACTCTGATTTACAGCACAAGCGCTCCATTCATTTCCCACCTGCTGTAATCATTTTCCTTCTCGCTTGGCTGTCACGGTGGGCCAAGGTTATGCTTTGAGGGACGTTAGACTTAAAGGTCTTTGGGTGGATGGCGGACAAATACTCACACCTCCCTTTGCAATGTTGCACAATTCTGCGAAAGTTGTGGTGGCACCATTTTGTTTTTGTGATGATTCACTTTTTCAAAGTGTTTGAATTTGACTCACTATATTTGTTTCATATTCCTTCTGCAGCGAAAGGCCGCCTCGCAAACCTGATCTTAGGTGAGTACATATTTAGCATTGGTGCACTAACAGGGTGTAATGACACATTGCAATATCTGTAGCACTAATTTTATCTTCACAAGAGAAACAATTCTTGGGAATACGATTCTGTGAGTCTGGCTGTAAATCATGGATAAAAACAAATGATTAATTAAGTATCTAACTCACCATTTCACCCTTAAAATAAACACATTTGTTTTAACATTGGGGGCCACTTTTTCCATCAATAAATCATATCACAATTTAAAATCGCCTTATAGTTGACTCACAGTGTGTCTTTTGGTTAAGTCGGATTTGACAGAATTGCTGAATATAGAACGTGTTTGTCAGAAAGGTGCTAAAACGACCTAAGTGCATGGGAGAATCTGCACAGCCAGCAAAGTGCATAGCTGACACAGCAACTGTTTTCCTGCTCAGTTTTGTTATCTGCCCATAAACAATTGCAGCCAAAATCTTAATTATTATTCAAATTTGATTAACTGTCATGATTCTTGAATTGTACTCCATTTCAAGGTTGTGACAGCATTCAGAGACCCGGAAAGATCTGAAATGCTACGCTTGCACTCAGACTGTCTCACAAGCCCACCAACAAATCTGCAGCTAACTGATTTACATGTTGCATCCATCACATACTGCTCGCTGGTGGTCTATTGCTGACTTGTAAACGTCTTGTGTCTTTGCTCTCCTGCCGTTCAATAACCAATAAAACAAGTACATCAGTCAGGCGGAGTTAGTGGACGTGTCAGTATTAATGTACCAGGCTTTCCTTTTTTCCTCCTGGCCTGTCTAGCTCCCAGTTGGCACTGAAGTATCTGGACCCAGTTTTCACGCCACTGGCCAATGCTCTTAGCGAAGACCTGAAGAATTCCTCTAAATGGAGGTACAACAGCACAGCTTTTATTCAACAAAGGTATGTACATATACGATAAAATAACACAATCACATTATCAAGCCATATAATATCTGAAAAAAAATCTTCTTCTAGGAAGGAAATCTCTCAGTACGTGGACATTGCTCACAATTTCACATTAACACGCAGCCTAGTCCGCATTGGCCAGCTGATGCATTACGCCTACTCCAGCCACAAGTACGTCTACTCCATCGGCGAGAACTTCCGCTCGCTCCTCCCCGAGGTCTCACCCGTTCTGAACAAGCACTACAATGCCTGCGCAGTTGTCGGCAACAGCGGCATCCTCACCGGATCACGTTGCGGTGATCAGATTGAGAAGTTTGACTTTGTCTTCCGCTGCAACTTTGCACCAACAGAGATCTTTAAGAGAGATGTTGGGCGGCGCACAAACATGACAACCTTTAACCCGAGTATCTTAGAGAAGTACTACAACAATTTATTGACGGTGCAGGACAGGAACAACTTCTTTCTGAGCTTGAAGAAGCTGGATGGTGCAATTCTCTGGATCCCGGCATTCTTCTTCCACACGTCAGCCACAGTGACCAGGACTCTGGTGGACTTCTTTGTGGAACATCGCAGGCAGCTGAAGGTCCAGCTGGCCTGGCCTGGAAATATCATGCAGCACATAAACAAGTAAGCCATGCATAATTTAAGTAATACTTAGGTAATAGTAATGTGATCTATTTACACCAGTGATTTCCAACAAAAGTTATTATATTTAAAGAGAACAAATGGAAAGAAAAAACATTTTTGTTTTCATGGTTTTCATCTTTATCAAATACTAAGTTCATAGATGAGCTTTTGGAGCTGATTTCAAATGTATTTATTCTAAAATAAGATTTAAATTGTACATAAGTGATATTTGGATTCTTAGTTAATATTTCTTTATTTGCATTCGCTACAAAGCACATTTTAAATTGTTGTATTTCTAATTCTGACTCAAATCAAATTTTTCGAACAACAGCTGCAGACAAAATGTTGACATTTGTTTTTATAGTGTGTGTGTGTGTGTGTGTGTGTGTGTGTGTGTGTGTGTGTGTGTGTGCGTGTGTGTGTGTGTGTGTGTGTGTGTGTGTGTGTGTGTGTGTGTGTGTGTGCGCATGTGAGTGCGTGTGGCAAAGAGAAGATTTAGGCTCCGAAGCCAGATTATAAAGAAAGTACTATTTAGTGAAAGGTATGGCACTGAGTTGAAACCGCAGAGAGGGATTTAAGTCCGGTTCTTAGTGTTGTAGTAGCAGAATGGGCCGCTCTTACAGTAGCCTAATCTTCACCAAGCCCATTAAATCTACCTGCTGGGGAAGTATTACCACGTTTAAGCAGCTCAGGCTGGCTTTTAGCACCTCAACCACTTGCTGAGCGTCTTTTGTTGAGGTCGGTTTGAAGAGTTTCCACTCTAGCTTAGGGGTGTGCAGAGGATGGGAGACGCCATTTGTCGTCATCGCTATAACGAATCCAATTATTGTAATTAAACACCGTATTGGTACAAATTATTTAAGTTTTAATAAGTAACAACATGGAAATTGCAAGAATGTTGACAGATGAAATGACTCCGCTAAAGAATTCCTTCGCCTGTGTTATGGTCTGCCGTCTATGGAACTATTGTCTGAATTGTTCTTCTCAATTGGACTCACCAGCTACTGGAAAACCAAACAGCTGTCGCCAAAGCGTCTGAGCACCGGCATCCTGATGTACACGTTGGCGTCTTCTATGTGTGACCAGATCCATCTGTACGGGTTCTGGCCATTCGGCTGGGACCCCAACACGGGGAAGGAGCTGCCTTATCACTACTACGACAAGAAGGGCACCAAGTTCACCACTAAATGGCAGGAGGCCCATCAGCTGCCTGCTGAGTTCAAACTCCTCTACAAGATGCACACAGAGGGACTGCTGAAGCTCAGCCTCTCCCACTGCGCTTAGACATGAAACTGCAGGCGGTATTTCAATTGTCTCACCGGAGCTTCCACTGGCCAGAGTCACAAAAAGGACCAGTCAGACGAGGACTGATAAATGTGGTTTTTCACAACAGCACGATCTTGGCAAAGAGGTGCAATAGACTCTTGCGCAATTTTAGCACAAGATTAGAGAGTATATCTCTAGCAAGCTGTGAACGCCCTGCATTCAAGTTGTAGAAACAAGTACTTTTTTTTTTTTTTTTTGTGTCAGTCAAGACACTCAAGGAGTGCTGCTGCTCTCTAGGTTATCCTGCGCTTCAGCAAAACATCACACGTGTGTTCCGTAATGGTTCAAATAGCAGAAATGCTTAGTCCCTGAGTAAAACATTTATTGTCACCCATGAAATATGTATATATCCGATCCTTGTGTTATCACCGGATAAATGTTTGAGGAAAGAGGTTTGTGATCACCCCTTTTTTATTTTTTTTATTTCATTTTAACTTTAATTTTAGCCTTGGTGGAGGTTTCTGTGGTACCAATTGTCATCATAGTTATTAATGCAGTGCCTGAATGCCTAGAAGAGACAAAGGGACGACCGGTTTGGACCTCGTACACTAACCCAGGGTTTCTGCAGAAATATTGCACAATATGAGGGGACTTCTGTAACATCTGTTTTTTTTTTTTTTTTTTTAAATATCAAAATATATTGTAAATGTACAGAATGTTTCAAAATCATGTCGGGATGGTTGCAAGCGTGCTTATGCATATTATGAAAAAGCAGTCAAGAACAGTGATGAACTCGACACCTTAATTTTACTCTATTCCCATCTGAATTTCATTATACTAGTTTTGGCAAGCTCACACTAACGATATCGAAAAAACAATTAAGTTTCTGTCACACAACCCCCCCCCCAATTTATTTTAAAGAGATTGATCTTTTAGGATTGTCTTACAAAGCGTATGCATAATAACAAGTAACCTTTAAAACCTAAACCCCTCAATTGCTGAGCATCCCAAAAGTCACAATACCTTTTCTTTATTCAGTTTTCTTCTGGGTACCATTTGAACAGACACGCGGGCATCTGCATTTGAAAGCTTAGGTTTGCGATTTTTGTAAGCTCGCCAATTGACATTGGGACCCTCATTGCTGTTGAACACCATTTTGAGAAGCTTTGTGTATAACAAATGAGTCAACTTCAAGCTGTTCAAAGGCAAGAAATTGTGACGGGAAAAGCTTTATTATGCTCTGAAGCTTTCACTGAATCAAGCTTTTGGTTGATGCTGAGTTTCAGTGGAGCCCCCCAGGTAGACTTTTCTTGGCTTTCGGTGAAAGCCTTATCCAAGAGGTTAGTGTTTTCATTATAGAGTAGGAGCAGGCCTTCTACTGTGTGGTTTGTCAAAAACAAATCCTGTTTGATCAAACTTTCCAAGGAATCACATAAATTGACATAAAGGCCCAATTGCTTCTTAAACTGGCACTCAACTGCAGCTAGGGACAGAAAAATGTCTTGTCAGGTAGCAATTTTGCAATGCTGTGCCAGTGTCAAATGGTGAGTCATTGGCGAGATAATCATGCTTAAAAAAAATTGCAGTCTGCTCTCAGCTCTCACATGCAGATGAACTCACGTTTGTCCAAACGATAACTGAAGCAAAATAGAAAATAGGATCTGTACAGTGACTTCTGCAATGTTTTTGAAAAAAGAGGCTACAATCTTTCAAGAATAAGGTATATAGTATTACAATGCAACACAGGGATAATTTATGAGCTTCTCAATAGAAATTCTTAGAATTAAAGTAAATTAGCTTTCTGTGTAGTTTAATGCTATCAAACAACACAAAACACCATCGACTGACTAAGAAAATAGCATCAATGCGGTGGCATGAAAACACTTTAAGCAATGGCTAAACCTAACACTTTAAGCAAAGGGTATTTGAACATAAACAGTGCAGCAACATATTTAGACAGCCATTAGAACAATACTCAGAGGCATACTGTATATTTTTTATCTTCAGCAAAAAAAAAAGAAAATAGTAGTTGTGGAACTCTTCTTTATGTCTGCATGATTGTATTTTGCTGCCCGCAGGTGGTCAATGGATAAATCATTATGCAGAAACTGTTTACTTCTTTGATTTCCATTGAATTATGTTAGTTCTATATGTTGATTTTTAACTACTAATTTACTTATTTGTTGCACGATACAAAAAGTTTTGTTAGTTTTTTTTTAGGGTAAGCTGGAACAGATTAATGGCATTTTTATTCATTTCAATGAGGAAAGTGTTTTGAGTCACCAGCATGGTCAAATTAAACTAATTTCTTAAGAAACCACTGTAGCAATATCACAAGAATAATAAATAGAGTATACATTCAACATTCACACGACTGGGTTCTGGATTATTGTTTTAACCGTCATTTCATTTTGAATTTCTAACTGGCAGTATTTATTTATCATCTCCAGACTCTATAGGCTATGTTTTGAAAGCACTGCATCTTCTTACACAGTTGATACAAAGCCTAATATTTAAGTAAATTGTGCAAGTGTATATTGATTGGATGTTGGATTTCAGTTTCTCAATAGTACATAATAGGATGGGGTAAAAAAAAAAAAGAAACTAAAAATAATTAATATTAGCCGACTGTACTATCATCAAAGATCCTTTTTTTGCTAGCTCAGTTGGGTGTGTTTTGGGATTTTTCTGGAGTGCTGAATGTAATCCATTTAAGGTAATGGAGGTCTCCACCCCGAAGTGGGTTGATAATGTCCATCATGCCTTTACTGTTCCCTCAAATTACATGTTCTCACAAGAATTTAGCGTATTATTCACTTGACAGTAGTCCGATTCAGCGGCATAGTTTCATAAATACAGTAAAGCCAAAACAAGATGTCATGTAGGATAAGATAAAGTTACAATTAGGTTCTCTTATCTCAAATTAGAAAGACAGTTTGGACAACAATATGCTTCCAATTTTAAGATAGTAGCTACAGGGAAGGCCATTTCCTTTTCTAACATGTCAAAGTGTTCAAAGCAAGGTCCATAAAGTCATGCTTGAAGGAGTTTGACGTGGAAGAACTTTTGACTGACACATCAAGAGACATCCGTACTCTCGGGCCTACTACGCTTCTGGATGAATAGACAAAACCCCACAAATACACTCTAAACTCTTGTAAAAAGTCTTCCCAGAAGATGTGTGTGTGTGTGTGTGTGTGCGTGCGTGCGTGCGTGCGTGCGTGCATGCGTGCGTGCGTGCGTGCGTGCGTGCGTGCGTGCGTGCGTGTGTGTGTGTGTGTGTGTGTGTGTGTGTGTGTGTGACTATTTGGATAATCCACTTCTGTTTTGCTCATGTGTTGCCTTTTAACATAAAGACGTGCAATGTTTTCCCTGATCATATTTGAAAA
>NC_090859.1:7829612-7862112 GCF_024217435.2 Syngnathus scovelli
GGGGTTTGTCACTAACGCTATAGATTAGCATGTGGTCTCCAGCACAAAGCTGTAGATCAATACTGCTGCTCAGAACGCAGCAGATGGCCCGGGACACAGAAAGAGAGAGAGCACAGAACAAGGGGATAAAATGTCCCATCACCCGACAGCTTTTTTTTCCCCTAATTTTTCAATATACCACTTGCGCTGACCTTCGCCGGGACGAACGTGCCCATCGTCTCTATTTTTGAAGAATTGCTTGTTACAGTTAGTGGAGTCGTTCAGGTGGTTATTATTCAAAAGGCATGATTAGGCCTAACTAATTGGGAATCAGAAACTCTTATAATCATGTTACGCAAATGTCATCTGTGGTTGAGCAACATGACTCCAGAGTGTAAATAAACAGGCTATTGATTATCTCAACAGTCAGCAAGCTAATCTGCCTTTGTGTCTGCAAGTAGCAACAAAATGACCAAACATTGACTTCCGTATCCAATGACTTCTTTCTGGGCAGACTTTACGAACTTGAACACCAGACGCCTCGCTGTAGCACACCAACAAAATAAATAATTGGTTCACTCTATTACAGTGATGTTGGTAAATAAAAGAGCATTGTCCAGATTAATTAAATTATTTGGAGAACAGTATTCACAATAACACAATTGTATTCACTTACAGCAAGAAATAGACAATGTATAAACAGATTCCGTTTGACAGTTTCTTGTTGGAGTTGTATGCAACTGATGCAAATTCCATTTGAAATGTTTTAGTTCTAATTTAGTGCATCCAACAAACCCCTTTTTTCATATGTGCCCTCTATTTTTTCCAGCTCAACACCTTTTTGTAAAAGTAATAATAATATTAAAAGAATCATATAGTATGTAATATCATAGTCACATTTCTGTTTGTCCCCAAATTTCATTTTGTGGCAAAATACAACATTATGTGCGTTACATCTATTTTCACAAAATGTGTTTATCATTTTCATCATATTTTTCTGTTCCAAAAAATTGGACGGAAATTTGATTTTGAAAATGAATGTTCATTTGTTTGTTCCGTTTATTAGTTAGCAGACAGTACTGTTTGCTTTTTATAGTGTTCTATCAAAACACAAAAAGGCAAAATATGACTTTTGTCAGGGAGAGTCAGACACCCATTGCTTGAAGGCAGCAGAAGCAAATTTGTTTCTTCCGCCTTTTTGTAACAACCTCGACCACTTCCTTCTCCGCCTCCTCTTCCTCCCACAACAGCTGCTCCTCCTCAGCTCTCGTCCTTGGGTCTTCCACGAGCCCCACGCCCACCTTACAGTTCCCCCCTGCATCGTATCTCCACCCTCTTTTCAGCTTTTGGCTTATATCTGCCTTTAACCTTCATGCTGTCGTCTTCTTCCTTGTCAATTTCAATACCATCCTTCCATTCCTCCTCACTTGCTCCACATCTTTATATTACTCTTCTTTTCTTTATGACCAAGTGGTTTTGGTCTGCAAAAGAGACAAAACTTTTGAAGAGGAAATAGACACGTTGTCCCTCAGCGGACCCCCTGCCTGTCCCTCTGACAGCTGATCAAAAGAAGAAAATGGGTCAGGCTTCTGTTCCTCTGCCCTTAATTACACAACAGTCTTTAAACAAAGCAACATCTGCCCAACTACCCACCCTGTGCCTCCTCCATCTTGTCTTTTTCTAAGTCCCTCATCATCCTTCTTATCACCCAAGCTCAGGGGTAATTTTTTAGGACAATTTCCAGGAAGATGTACTGAAAGAGCAACAAAAATTGGTGGAGATTATAGGTGGAGTTCACTTCCAAATAGAGTGCATCCAATTAGTGTATCTAGATTGTCATTTCAGAGATGTGTTTAGTTGTAAACGCGTAATTGTACAATTGAAGGGAGTACAAGCCATTCTTGAGCCACAACAGGTTATCGTCGTACTGTATGTTATTTTCCACTGTTACCTTATTTCATAATGTTTTGAGCATCTGTTGAACTCTTTGGGTGATTCTTTGCACGCAAAGCTTGAGTTTGGGGGCCGTCTTAATCTTACAGGCCAGATGGATTGCTTCTCAAAAGAGTTTCATGAAAACAATTCTGGAATAGACAAAAGAAGCTGTCAAATAATTCATTAAAATAAATGATGATCAGACAAACGTTTTAACTTTTTCACTGTCTTGATCAGTTTTGTTAAAAAAAAAAAAATGGTTTAGATAATAAGATGTATTTGCCCATTTACATCGATAGTAATTGAAAAGCTATTTCTGCTATTTTTCGCTGATGGCTGGATAACTGAAGGGAAGTTGGGGCCAGAGGTCTTTTGCTCTCGTTTGTCCTTGGAAGTGTAATGAATTGTGCAGTAAACAGGCTACAGGCCATAATGCTCTTTCATTGCAGCTCCCACACTCATCCATCCGCCCCGAGACTGTCAATAACATCCCCATGCTCGCCATTTACACGCCAGCAGTTTGCACTTAACACTGCCAGTGTGTTAACTGCTCAAAACATCCGACTGAAAGTACTCACCTTTGTCCAGAAAATGAAACCTCCACTTTACAGATGGCGTGGCCTTGATCTCACCTATTTACAATTTCCTTTTTCTTTCTTGTTTTTCTTGTTTACAGTTGAAGAACAAGAATGTTCACTTGCTTTGTTAAATTCATTTCAAGTTTTATTCCGCAGTGTAAAGTTCGTCTTTATGTACTGCGTTTATCAAATTACGGTTCAGTCAAATGTTTGTTTTAATGTAGCATCCACATTATTAACATTTATTAATTTTTTTTTGATAGACTGTCCACAAGAATTTGCCATATAATGCACACTAATTGGCTTAGGCCTGCACACTGAGAGAGAAGGGGCTATATCGAAACATCTGCCTTTGCAAAGACGTTTGGTTCGGACTGACACCGTCGATGTAATATTTATGTGGTGTAACTGTTGTAGTTAACAGTGTTGGTAATTTATCTTTGTGATGACTTGAAATAGTTAACAAATGCCAAATACTATTACCAGCAGAGCATTGTTTGCCTTGCAAGACAGGTTTTTTGTACAGCCTTTGTTATTTGAATTATTTATTTCATTGTTTAGGTGTAATTTGTGTACTTATTTTTGCATATTGAAGGTTAGCTCAGATTAAAGCAACATATGGAAAATGATGGACGAAGACTGAATAGAAGATATGCGATGGAAGTAACCATAAAATATAAATATTTAAGATGTTGTTTGGAATGTGAATAACAAAATTCAATGCGACTAGTTTTACAGTTTTCATGTTTTTATTAAGGGTGAAGTTAGTTATTTCTCCCAACAAGAGCATGTGGTTCGTCCCGCCCACTATGTTCTAAACCTTACATCGATTGGTTAAACGTCCGATCCGTCAAAAGTGGTGCCGCCCCATTCACGTGTTGTGTTCTTTCCACCCCTCCCTTCGTCAGCAGGTTGGGTTGAGCGGTCCACTAGGGGACCGTGGACAGCTCCCGTCTGAGGAGCAGAGCAACACAGGAGGAGGAGAGGGCTGGACATGGGGGAGCCACCGAACAGGCCCGTATGATCGAGAACAACAAAATTCGGATGTGCACTCACCGGGGAAGAAACACAAAGAGAGCAGAGTGGACAGGCCACCGGAGGACGGGGAAACAAGCGCGGAAGTGAAGAGAAAAGGGGGATACGGCTACTGACCCATCCCGGCGCGTCAGGGGGGAGAAGAGGCGAGGAGAGAGGAAGGAGGAGAAGAAGGAGAAATATTTCCGCTCGACCTGATGGACTGACGACAGATGAATGAAGACTGCCTACACTAACGCCTATCGATGCCTGGCCAAGGACCTGGACGCTTACGCCATGAATACGGACATGACAATGGACGGCATCGGCAGCCTGCACGGCGGGGTGGCGGTGAGCTCTGTGGCCCCTGACGTGGAGCTGATGAGCGGCCACAGCCCTCACCACGGCCGCGGGAGCTCTTCGGGAGCGGTGGGGGGCCACGGGGCGGCGGCAGCGGCTGCCCTGCGGATACACCAGGACCTGGCTGCCGCTGCCGCGTCATCGCGCTCGGCCATGGTGTCCGGCATGGCCAGCATCCTGGACGGTAGTGGGGAGTACCGTCCAGATCTGTCCCTGCCGCTGCACCACGCCATGAGCGTCCCCTGCGACACGTCCTCTCCCGGCATGGGGATGAGCGGCACTTACACCACCCTAACCCCGCTGCAGCCGCTCCCCCCCATTTCCACCGTGTCCGACAAGTTCCATCACCACCACCACCATCACCAGCGGCTTTCCGGCAATGTCAGCGGGAGCTTCACTCTGATGCGGGACGAGCGTGGGCTGCCGGGCATGAACAACATTTACAACCCCTACCACAAGGATCCCATGTCCGGGATGGGTCAGAGCCTATCCCCGGTGCTCGGCAATGGCCTGGGCTCCCTCCACAACACCCAGCAGGGTCTCCACAACTACGGCGCCACCACGCACGGAGGTCACGACAAGATGCTCAACTTCGACCACACCATGCTCACCAGAGGGGACCACCACCAGCACCGAGGCCTCGGTGGCCCGGCGGGCGGGATGATGCCGCACCTGAACGGCATGCACCACCCAGGACATCCTGTGTCGTCAACGGGACAGCCCCCCCACCCCCACCTCCATTCTCCATCTCACGGGCCCGTGTTAGCTTCCACCAGGGAAAGGCCGCCCTCCTCCTCTGGGACGCCGGGGGGGAACAGTTCGGGGCAGCTCGAGGAAATCAACACCAAGGAAGTGGCACAGAGGATCACAGCCGAGCTGAAACGGTACAGCATTCCTCAGGCCATCTTCGCCCAGAGGGTCCTGTGCCGTTCCCAGGGGACGCTCTCGGACCTGCTGAGGAACCCCAAACCCTGGAGTAAACTAAAGTCGGGCCGGGAGACCTTTAGGCGCATGTGGAAGTGGCTGCAGGAGCCCGAGTTTCAGAGGATGTCGGCTCTCAGACTGGCAGGTAACTTATTTTCTGAATTTGAATTGCTCTTTATTGTGTTATAACGTAACAAAACGTAAATCCACGTCCCTTTTTTTCTCACTTACTACCAAATGCTTTGGCTGGGTTTATTTTAAAATATTGCCCCCCCCCCCTTCCCTCCTTAGAGGCAGAAAAAGAAGAAACGATAAAGTGAAACTCATTATATTTAGTTAAACTCAGATAGCGTTATGTTTACCATTATTGATCAACAAAAAGACGATCGATGGGGAATGACCAGGTCAGAGGATTTCCCTCCAAACACGCCGTGCCTCTTACTATATGTCCCCACACAGGAAACGCTCATACAAAATTCCACACAACTGTCATTGCTTATTATTAAAAAATAAATAGTCATTCTTCATTTAATGGAGTTTCCACTTTTTGTGAGTCCGAGAGAGAGAGAGAGAGAGAGAGAGAGAAATGGATAGATAGATAAAGAGCTATTTAGTTATTTAAAGAAATTCAGCTTGCTTGAGGGGCTTAGGAGGTTGTTACAGAAAGGTTGACACTTCAGTGGGTCTGGGGCCCCCTCTAGTGAGGAACCTGGTTTGTGTTCCACAACAATTCCCCATTGTCTGAAGGGAACACAGCCACAGCAGCAGGGGCCTTACAAAAGGTTGAGGTGTGTGTTTGTGTTGGGCGCTTAAAAAGATGATAGTGGGGCTAAATTGCCCCAAAAGGAGGTTTGAGTGATACAGCTAAGGTTTAGTTGCTGTGCAAGCAGTTTTCTTGTTCATTCACTTCGGGGCAAGATTCATTTCAGCAAAAAGGCATATTTGATTTTGTAGTTAAAAAATAGTGCAGGGTTATTGATTACAATTAAGAAACATAAATGAGTATTATTTTTGCATCTAATGGTAAGTCGCCTCTACGTTCGTACAGTAGCCCAACTAATGTTTTACATTGAAAAATGATTAAACTCATTATATAAAAGCAAAATCAAACAAAGGGAAATGTTGATTCAGATCTAAATATTTAAAGGATAGTTATTGGGTACTGTGTACAAAAAATAAAATAAGAAAGCACAAAATGCATTTGGTAATAAAGCTGATTAGGAAAAACGTTTGTCCATAAATATCCTAAAATTGAAATAGTACTTGTGGAGTATAGAGTTATTTTAGGTAAAAAAATTTAAAAAAGTGTTGTTTAAAAAAATCCCTGCATATGGTAGATTCATCCCAACTGTTTAAACAAGGTTTGTTGTTAAATTAAAAACAATGGGAAATTGATTGATTTTGGATTGAGTTGTATATAATTGAAAATTATTCTGTGAACATATAACATTGATTCAATTTTAATTTAGATTTATGTGTATTCCAATTATTTTTATTGTAGTTATTGGTTGTTTGCTTAAATGGACTGATTACATTGTGTTCTGCCAATAAGTAACTTTGTTCTTTAAGGATTTTGATCAATCAAGTTTTTTGAAGATTTGTGGCTTGTGTTACAGCAAAATAAAATTACATTCTGAATTATCAAAGTCTATTTCATGTATAATCTTGTAGAATACACATTTTATTTTGATAATACTAACCAAAGTTTCAAAATACTCTGAAGTTTCTAGCATTGTGGCGGACATTGTTTTTCAGCTTTTGATCATGAATGATGTGTTCTACTTTTTTCTTTTAATTTTTAACTTTTTGTCTGTTTTAAAGTTAAAGAAAAAGAATCAATCGATGTAATTTTGGCAGAACAGTTTTGTGCCTATTTGCTTGTTAAGAGGGATCAATGCAAACATTTGGAGATAAATATATGGAAATCTGTCCAAAAACAAGCAACAAAGGGCACTGAGGAGTGAGGACCAGTCTATGCTTGTTTGCCCCTGTTTCAAAGGTGCATATAAGCAGTTTGTGCTCAAGCTCTGACAGATGAGATTATCTCTGCACAATTGCACCATTCTTTGATTCCTTGATTTCTGTCTATCGACCCCGTGGCAGGGGTTGTTTGGTTTTGACGGCTGTTGTTTGATTATATAGATTAACAGGAAATGCCTTGAGTGAAGGAGGGGGTTGGGGTGAGGTGCTTTCATGCTATTTGTGTTGTAAAATGGCAGCACATATACACACTCAACAGCAACCCACTCCTGCTGTCTTGCAGAGCTCCCTTTTCTTTCACCGTCTGACTTAAGTTCAACATCTACAATTCGCTCTCCAAATCTTGATTTATTATCATTAGATGTCATTATAAATACAAAACAGTAATTGTGTCACCTTATGTTGATTGTCATAGTCGTGGTCAGTATATATATATATATATATATATATATATATATATATATATATATATATATATATATATATATATATATATATATATATATATATATACATTAGACACTATTATTGTACAGTATTTTTGCTCATAAGAAAAGGGGCATTTTCGCCACTGTGGGAGTGAGCACAGCTGACTTACTTCCACTTACAGATGATGTAAAGTTGGCCGCCGTGTTCTGACCCCACACACACACTCACACACAACATACTAGCGCATTAGCCAAGGAGGATCCCATTATATTTTGGTTTACCGCTGTAGTAAGTGCAGATATGGGAAATTATTTGTATTACTTGAATCCAATCTGCTTTATATATGAAATGGGAGAGAACTGTCCACCTTTCCAAACTATAATAGCCCTGGTTATCAGTTTATTATGAATCTGGAGGTAGCCTGCCAACAAACATGACTCTCCAGGTTTGTTTTCCTCTTTTGTTTGGTCTGTGCTCTACTGCCTTACACTGTAGGTACTTCATATTGTCATCACAGCCATGATAAATGCTTTTCGAAAAGTACTGCACTTGCTTTGGACTACACAAACATCTGCAACAAGCAGTCTCGTCCAGTTTTGAGATTTTCCAAAAACTGAAGTCATTTTTCTCAGCTCTTGACTGTCACTGTTGACTATTAACTGTGTTGATGCATACATTTGGTGGGCTCATAACCGTGTCAAGCCCAATCCATCACTTATAAGAGTTGTGAAATTTAGAATTACTTTCTACAAAAACGCTCATGAAGGAGATTCCTTGACTTGGAAAACGCTCAAATGAAATGTGTCCTGAGTGTTGTCTCCTTTCCTCCTCCTACTTTTTTTGGAATCTGTTTCTCTCTCTCTCTCTCTCATTCTCTCTTTTGGGGGGAGGTATTATGTGATTGTCAGGGGAATTGAACACAAGAGCAGAGGCAGCAGCAGCCCGATGAATTATTGATGGGAATCTCGGCGTGACCCTCCTCGGTCTGCTCACTTCACTTCTTCTTCACCTCACAGCCGGGTTAACCAGGCAAAATGGAGGGAGGGAATAAAAAAGGGGGGAGGGAGTGTGGATCCCATTGTTTGGTTGGAGGATGCTGCCCGTGACTCCAAGTGAATTATGGATGAAAAGAAAACGATCCGCAAATCAGTGTTAGAATAGGCGAGCTCATATTTCAACAGTTCCATCAGTACTACAGTAATGCATTTTGTGACATTTTTTGCTTGTAATTAACGATAGCTTTAACATCCTGCCTTTGGCTATTTTAAATTAGAGAGCTTTGGGGAGGGGGTTGAGTAATGAAGGAAAATGGATCACATAACTAATACCGACATAGGATGAACTCACAGTGTGAAGTGGAAATGGAACCGTTAGGTGACTGGAAAAACTTGGACCAATATGTTCATTTCGACATTTTAAATATGTGTTAAGAACTATAAGTCCAACAGTTTGGGTCGAGTTGCATTGAAAACCCAACTGATTAGACGGTACACATTTTCCATTTTACGTGTCCAGCTACAAGCAGACTTTGCTTTGCATTATTAATGAGCTGGACTCTGCTTTATGGCATGCCAATTACCAGCAGTTACTCTCCTTGTGTTTTGTGTGTATTACAGTTGCAGATTATGGGAATAGAGATTGCCTCTGTTTTCAGGTTCTCGTCTTTGGACCTCCTGCATATTCACCGTCAGCTATTGATCCATGAAAATAGATTTTAGACTGCTGGGAGGAGGCGTTGGAGCTTTGTAGTGTGTCAGTTTGAGGAGATTTGACAGAAAATGTTGCAATTTTGTCTTCTTGTTTACTCACCACCGGCATAACATGATGCAACATTTAAATGGAAGAAGAACGTCAATATTTACATGCGAATGTAATGTCACGGTTAGTATTTAGGGTTATATTGTGTTATTTTTTATGATTGTTTTTTGTAACCAACATGGAATTAAGGTGACGAAGATTGATGCCTTCTTGACAGTTGTTACCATTCTTTTGAGAAGTGCCTTTCATCACCTCCACCAGGTTATTAGTAACTGCAGCTCCTCTCAATCTGCTGGATAAAGCAAAGGCAGCTGCGGTGTTTGCAGGATGCACAGTTTGATTGGCACCCGACCTGTGATGACAGCCTTGACTGCTTTTTTTTTTGATAGCCTCGGGATAAAAGACAGGTTTTAGTCTGTCCAGCGGGGTACTGACTTTAGAAAACGACAGTCAATCAAACTGTGGGATGTAGCACAAGAGATTGCTGTGCTGCTCCACATAAAGTGAGAGACCTGTTGTCGCCCTACATCAGCAAGTGGCCTTTGAAGGTCTTTGCTTTGTGCTTCTTGTTGGTTTCTCACCTTTTGAGTAAACGGGAAAGAGAACCGCCGTTATTTCTAGCTGCTCTGGTCACGTTTTCTTTTCTCGTTTTTACTAGCGGGTGTAAACACAAGCATGGAAATAATACAGCAGCTTATCAATATCTTAAAAGTGTAAACATCAGCCTTGCTTATTCTTACTCTTTGCAACTTTTCAAACTTGGAATTTTATAGCGTTGTGTAGTGAATTATTTCATTCTGTCCATCCACAGCAATTATGGCACAATGTGGTACAAGTGTTGTCCGGCTGAATTAGCTGTCCGAGTTCAGAAGAGAAAATGGTCCTGTCTCAGCTTTATTAAGGCGGTCAAATCAAACGTGACATCTGTACGCTGAGCTCATCGAGGCTGAGCACTTGTTGAGAAAAAGAAAGAGGGACATGAACGCAATTCTCAACCAGAAGTAGAAATCTTTTTTTTTTTTTAATAATCGTTTGTTGGCATGGTTGGGTGGGTTTGGTGTGAAAGAACCTGAGCCCTGATTTTAACTTCACCAAGCACTTTTTGAATGAGCAAAATGTCTTTCTGCTCATGAATAACCCTCACAATTAAAATGAGTCTTCACATAGGTTGATGTAATTTTAAAATCGAGGTATTTGATTTTTTGTCTTGATTTTTTTTTTTTCATGTTTGTCCCAAGCACTATTCAGAAAGTGACAAATGAAAATTGTGAATGAATGCACGAATTAAACAAAAATCTACTGCAGGATCAAAAGTTGTTCATTTAAATTTTACTTGGAACCACTGACGAAGCTTGAATTTTTTTTCCTTGGAGAGAGCAATTGAGAGGCTAAGGATAGCTCAGTGGGTCCGTAAATTATCTTTTTTTTTTTAACAAAAATCCCTCATAAAAGGCTGATAAAAATTAATTCTATGTTCCTTCGGACATAGGTGGAAACATGGAGAAAAAAAATCCTGAACAACAAAATCGAAAAATACCCAAAAGTAAATTATCACGTCTATCCTGGTGGGTTGAAGCATATTTTGTCCGCCACTACATGAGACTCATTTGAAGAAAACTGTCCAAACGTTTACTTAATTTTGAACCATGACGTCAGTAACGTGTGCGCTTATTGTCTTATTTGGCTACTGGGCTGATGGACGTTTGGACATGATTTGATGAAATTCAGTGTCTCAAACAGTGTCTACTGTGACTCTTGATGATGTAGCAACACAAACAAACAAACCAAAAAAAACTAGAAGACTTTGGACATCACTCACCAACCAACCTTCATTTTCCACTTTGTGTTGTCATTCAGAATGTTCCGTCTCACCAACTGCCAACTCCCTCGGGTTCATTAGTATTGGTGTCATGGCGTGGCTGAAATAACTCTGTCTGCAGGTGTAATGAATAAAGACAGGCCGCACGGAGCCGTCACTCTCTAGACAGGCTTTATGGTGAAAGACAAACAGCACTGAGAGAAATCAAAGGACAAATAAAAGGCCTTTTGCTATTCGACCTTGCGTTGGACGAAATTGTGCAATAATAGATTAAAATTGATAATTTTGATTTAATAGTATAATGGTACAAAATAATCTACCTGCAAAACAGTGTTTAGTTCCATGAGTGTAGAAAAGTGTGACTTTTATATGTTCTATATATTAAAAAAAAAGTGAGTTAGGCTAATGGAAGAGGTGCGATGAATAATCGTTTAATCGACAACTAATCAGTCAATAAATTCATCATTAATAATTTTTAATAATGAATTATCTGTTTGGATACTTTTTTTCATATGAAATTGTGTAAACCATAGATGTCAAACCCAAGTCTCGGGGGCCAGATACGGCCCGCCACATCATTTTATGTGGCCCGTGAAGACAAATTGTGCATCAACTTCATGTGCCAATAATTAAAAATTGAGTTCACTTTTAAAAAATAGAGTTATTGCTAGCCATTTTTATTTCTATTCATTTTTTTAAATATTTTAACCGTTTTGGCCCTCTGAAGGAAACTATGACTATGATGCGGCCCACGCCAAAATTTAGTTTGACACCCCTGGTCTAAACCCTTCGAAATTGCATATTGTCAATGGTTATTGTTCCCAAATCTCCGTCATCGTCCATGAAAATTTCTTTCGAATCATCATTGCATTTACTTAAGAAAGCATTGATCAGCATTTTTGCCTATTTTCTAACACGTTACAAACCAAAACAACGAGTAGAACATAGATGAATCATACAGTCAGCGTCATTGTGAAATACTTTAGTTTTGTTTGATAGTTCTTGTATGTGTGTTGCTTCGGTTGCCTGCAAATGTGCTGATGTCTGTAGTGGATCAATGCTCAGCTGATGCTCTGATACTGACACCGAACAGCAACATTTGTTGCCTCTGCTTTGCTTTATTTAGATATTCTGTGTGTGTGTGACTGTGTGTTTCTGCAGCGTGTGTGTGTTTGTTGGTGAAGCAGCAGTTTGGGTTCGGCCCGTGTGTTAGGGTTGGCGTATGTGGATCGATGGCAGTAATCCAGAGCAGATTAAAAGAGCATTAATACTGGCAACGATAACGTAAACGGTACGGACCGAGTTCTCCATTGATCCGTAGGAACCTGATCTAGACTGGTTCCTGGAAGAGAACGGGAGGCAGCGAGTGGGGGAGGGAGAGCTGACTGACCGTATGCACTCCTGAGAGAGAGTTTTATGTTTTTGCCACCGAAATAGAAGGGAAATAAGGACAATAAATGGGAAACAGCATATTTTATTGCACACAGCAACCTTAGTAAACATTCAGTGCATCGCCTGTATTTTGCCATTCTGAATTAATCCTGCAGCAAGTGCAGACTTTAAAACAAAGTCCATGCATGGAACTTGCATAATTGTGGAGATGTTTATACTCTCAGAGTGTGTTTATGTCATAGGAGTTGATGCAACTCAGCTAATATTGATAACGGCCAATGTCTGATTCAGCAGCATGTATGTTGAAGTTCACTGTTATCAAGCATGATTCACTGGTTATTTGCTCAGTGCGTGGTAAGAGAGATTTTTTTTTACATTTACGTAATTTAATGATATTTTCTAGTAGACAAATACTGTATAGTACATAATGGGTTTTTTTTGCCATTACCAATAATTATCATATAAAATACTGAATTATGACTTAATCCCCTATTTTCAACAATTTTGAAATAGAGAAAATATAGTATTATCTCCCCTCCAGAAAGTGTTTCTTCAGATGACCTCAGGCTTATCATTGGCTCTGCTTGTGCTGATAAGTCAGAAGCAAACCTGAACATGAAGAAAACTGATGGTCAACCCCCCACCCCCCCCTTTTCTTCAAATTTTGTGGTAAAAGCATTAAAAGGAGCTCTCGTTTTGATGTGCATTAGACTTATGAGATTGGCTGGAATCCACTTCTATTTGATTGTGCCACGTAACTGGATTCATTTAGTTGATACTGTCTCTTATTGGATTAGGTTTTAGATTAGATGGATAGGATCCAATTGTAGATATTACAGCCTTTATTAGTGACAGTTTACCGGGAGGGAGTAGCTAGAAATGTGTGTGCATCCATTCACTATCTGGCCATCGAGAACTTCCATTTATCGTCCTCACTCATTGGCTATCCATTCTGAACCATTCTTCCAAATGATCTACATCCGCTCATTATCTATACCCAATCCTTGTGCCAACCACTGCACCCCATAATATACTTCCACTTTCACTCCACGAAATCATAAATACAATTTTGTTGCAACTGTTTTGCTGTCTAGGCTGATTTGCATATTACAGACAGAAATCTGATTAATTTATATGACCTGGCAATGGTTAAAATAGAGAGGTGAGCAGTTTTCCAGGATTTCGCTTCATAGCTCCACAACCGCTGGATCAATCATCAATAACAATCCAATCTATTGATCGCAGAATATTATCTTTCTACCTGTGTTTGCTCTATGCCGTGTGCTGTGTGCTTTGAGACAGACCACCGATGGCTTCGGGACACCAAAAACAAAGCTGATAAGAACGAGTACAGAGAAGCCGGTTAACTCATCATCTATTAGTCTAGTGTGTGTATGTGTGGTGTGTGCGTGTGACTAAACAGTGGCTGCCTTTGACTCATCCTCACTGTCAACATTTAGCAAGTCAAGGTTAGTGAATGTTTTCCCTGAAGCCTTTATATCTCTCCAATGATACTTGCTTGGAAATTCAAACTTTTTTTTTGCAATTTGGAGGCTAGTTCCTCATTCTGGTGAGATTGTGTCATGTGTGGACGGACGAATGGATGGATGGATGGATGGATGGATGGATGGATGGATGGATGGATGGATGGATGGATGGATGGATGGATGGATGGATGGATGGATGGATGGATGGATGGATGGATGGATGGATGGATGGATGGATGGATGGATGGATGGAAATGAATCATCCATCCATCCATCCTCCCACCCATCATCCATCCATCTATTTATCCATCCATCCATCCATCCACCCAACCCCATCCATCCATCCACCCACCCATCCATCCATCCATCCATCCATCCATCCATCCATCCATCCATCCATCCATCCATCCATCCATCCATCCATCCATCCATCCATCCATCCAAACCCATCCATCCATCCATCCATCCATCCATCCATCCATCCATCCATCCATCCATCCATCCATCCATCCATCCATCCATCCATCCATCCATCCATCCATCCATCCATCCATCCAAACCCACCCATCCATCCATCCATCCATCCATCCATCCATCCATCCATCCATCCATCCATCCATCCATCCATCCATCCATCCATCCATCCATCCATCCATCCATCCATCCATCCATCCATCCATCCATCCAACCTTTGTCTGATGGAATCACCATATACATGGTGGACTGATAATAGTCTACTTTTTTGAGCGGTCACACAACTATTCGGCGACTATATCCTTTGTTACCTCCCCGATCAAACAGCTCCAAAACACAATTGAATCTTATGTTCCCAATCACAAATACCTACCAACCTACACACTCAGAGCACATTTACACCATTAATTGTATGCTCCTATTGATCTCCAATCAGTTGCACTAATGATTAAGTGCTTCAGCCGCTAAGTGTATTGAATAGCTCTGATGTAATTCCATATTTTTCTTTACGTTAAAAACGTCTTCAAGGAACGGGTGATTACACTTTTAGTGCTCCTGTGGGTATTTCCACCAGTATGTTTGTGGAATTGATCTCAAACAAGTTTGTGTGTGTGTGTTTACATTAACAGAGACAGTGTGGCTCATTGATTTAATTAATAGTCATAGAGTACAACTTTTGCCACTGCTTGTACTACAGGCAGCAAAACTAGTGTGACATCACAGCCACGACTGAACTTAACGAAGAAGAAATTGTTGCAATATCAAGGCCTAGATTCAATCCTGTTATGATACTTACTATATTTGGGGAGTTTTCCTTTTGAAAATAGCCAGAGATGCAATGTACTGTCGAGACAGAGGGAGAGCATTTCCGGTGGGAAGAGGAAATGATCACAGTACATTAAGCACAACCACACACACATATACCGGGATATTATGTAGTGCTGATTGCTAAGTGCTAAAATATTGCACGCCTTAACATAAATCTATTATGTAGTGCATGTGTGTGTGTGTATGTGTGTGTGTGTGTGTGTGCGTGTGTGCGTGTGTGTCTGACGACAATAAAAAAATCATTGTGAGTGTCTTGTCCACATACATACATGAAATTTGACCTCTGCATTTGACCTGTCACAGTAGTGGACATAGCAAACACACTGTCAGCGGCACACACTGGGGGCAGGGAGCTACTGAAGCAAGCGCCCGGTGAGCAGTACAGGGTGTCAGTGTCTTGCTCAAGGACACCACAGTGTGTGTGGGGCGGTGTTTAGGGTGAATGGTCTTGAACTGATGTCCACAGAGCGGTATTTGACAATCCGAACCACTTGGCAACGGCTGACTATGGACAGGATACATACGATGTATAGTAAGGCTTTTTTTTAAAGGTGACCATGTATCATATCATGATCATAAGCAGAAATTGATCACACGCTGCCCACTCAACATAGAGTACAACTACAACTTGAGATAAGGCTTAAAAAAATTACCATGTATGGTAGGTATTGTTAATAACTAATTGATCATGCCTTTTTTAAAATAGAAATAATGACCATGAATAGTAATACCTTTTTAAAAAAATGACTATGTTTAGTAATGACCACGTATCATAAGGCTTTTTGGAATAAAAAAAGACAATGTACATTCAGGCTTTTTGTTAATAAAAAAAATTATACATATGTATAGTAAGGCTTTTTTATATTAAAGAATCTCTGTGTATAATAAGGCTTTTTATAAAAAAATGACAATGTCTGGTAAGGTTTTTTTAATAAAGAAAATGAAAAAATATAGTAAGGCATTTTTTTTTTATTTTATTTTTTTTATTTAAGGCGGCTCGGTGGAACACTGGTTAGCACGTCCACCTTACAGTTGGGGGAGGGGGGGGGGTCGATTCCACCTCCGACCCTCACTGTGTAGAGTTTGCATGTTCTCCCCGTGCCCACGTGGGTTTTCTAAAGGCACTCCGGTTTCCTCCCACATCCCAAAAACATGCTTGATAGGCTGATTGAGCACTCCAAATTGCCCCTAGGTGTGAGTGTGAGTGCGGATGGTTGTTCGTCTCTGTGTGCCCTGCGAACGGCTGGCAACAGGTTCAGGGTGTCCCCCGCCGACTGTCCGATGACGGCTGGGATAGGCTACAGCACGCCCGTGACCCCCGTGGGGACAAAGCGGTACAGAAAATGGATGAATGGATTTATTTATTTATTCCTTTATGTATTTATTTATGATTAAATGGCTTAAAAATGACCATACTTTTTTATGATATTGAAAGATATAGTAGTTAGCTACGTTGACTGCTAATATTTGGAAGACCTAATTTCAGTTGTGACAAGTTGCTAACAAAAGATTGAACAGAGCAATCATTCAGTTCTGCTGGCTCCTGATTGAGTGTTTTGATGTGCCAAAATGTGGCGCCACACTCCAGCAGCGAAATGTATGTTGAAGGACGACTTTACTACTTACCCTGCACTTACATGCCCTCAGTGTAATGGATACCAGGCTTAAGTGGTAATGGTGCAATAAAAAAATTAAAAAAAATGATACAGAGTGCCAGAGAAGGCACGGCATGGTGAAAGGAAAAAAAAGGGATGAAGCAAGTCAGAATGATAGGAGGGGCAGGAAGATGAGCGAGAGGCAGTCGAGAGTGATGCAAGCAGGCCAAAATAAGTAAAATGAAGAAGGTGGTGAAGGAGGGTGGATGAAAGATGATGGTGCAGAGAGCTAATGGAGACAAAAGAGTGATGATGAAAGCAATAGTGAAGGGGCCTAAAAGATCAAAGATGAAGCAAAAAAAAAATATTTTCATTCCCTTAGCACCACAAGTGTCAACTGGAGTGAATTGTAAATGTCTTCAAGTATTGACTTTTTTTGAAATAACTGCATTTTTTTTTTGCTAGTTTTCTGTTGCTAACACAATTCATGAGACAACAATGTTTTTTTTGACCGTGTCTGCATTATTCAATAAGTGAGTGCATTTTTCATGTTACGTCTAAAATACCAAAGATACTTTTATCAGATGCTGTCAGATCATTGTTTAATTCTCTACTTTGATTTTTGTTTCACAGTATTTGGAGTAAGACACTTAGAAACACATAATAGATTACTTGGATAAAAATAGATTACTAACTAGATAACTATGACAATTTATTAGTTGCCATACCCTTATATGTAATTAATGGAACACTAAGCAAACTGTATCCAAAGGCTGTCTGTGACTGTTTACGGGTGAAACGAGAATAAAGTCTGAATCCACATCATGTGGACTTTCAACTCTCATCCAAGTATGATGTCAGTTCATCAGTGCTATCTTTTGTGCCAAGTCTATAGGTTTGTTGAGTCTTGGAGTCACATGGGGGGGAAATACAATTATTTGACAAATGGCCTCAAAAGAGAGAACAACTTAACAAATTGCTGTGTTAAAAGGATCCGAGTCCTCCTACTTTAATGTAGATTCTTCTTTGAGGAAGGAAGAATTGACTTCTACTCTGGACTGAATAATACCGACATAACAAAATTGATTGCAGTATCTTCTGATCAATGACGTTACTACAATCATCATGTATTACTATGATCAAAACCAAGAAGGTAAACTAACCAAGTGGTCTTCCATATTTTTTGCTCATACTGTCTGTGCTTATAGACGTCTTTAGCGACACGGCAGAGATCTGATGAAAGACAGCGCAACCATGCCTTATTGATCCCATTGATCCCGTCTCACCTTTAAAGAATACATCCCTCCTCCCCTTTACACTCACCAACCGCTTTATTCTCAATATTACCCCGTGCTCCCAGACCGGTAAACGCATTTTGAATAATATAATTGCGCATTTGATCCTCACTGTAACCCCGATCAGACGGTGAAAAAAAAACAAAACAAAAAAAAACCTGATTGAATCACTCATACGTGCTACTTGTTCCTTGATGGGAGCGGTTGTGTTTGTTTGTGTGTGTGTGTGTCTGAGTGATCTCTTCTTACAATTGACACTTGGCATTTTTTTCATACATTGTGTGATTTAAAAACTGCCCCTCTCGATTGGAATAAAATATTGACTCTTACATTCTTCATGTCTTGTGTTATTTCCCATTCATCGGTTGTAGCGTGCAAGCGGAAGGAGCAAGACACAGCAAAGGAGCGCAACAACACACCAAAGAAATCCCGGCTGGTCTTCACTGACCTGCAGAGGCGAACGCTGCTGGCCATCTTCAAAGAAAACAAGCGACCTTCCAAAGAGATGCAGCTCACCATCTCGCAGCAACTGGGCCTCGAACTCACCACCGTCAGCAATTTCTTCATGAACGCCCGCCGTCGGAGTCTGGACAAATGGACAGATGACGGAGCTAGTCCCGGCGCCCAATCTTCAGCGTCCAGCACTTGTACCAAAGCGTGACAATAGGTGGCTGGGTAGATGACGGGGTGGGGTTGGGGTGGGGTGGGGTGGGGTGGGTTGAGGTAGCGGGATTGCAAGGTTGAGGGCACGGGTCGAGGTTTGGCCCGATCCAAGCAAGGAGCGGAAACCAAAAGTTTTACTTTTTCTTTTGTTTGTCTGTTTGTGTTTGTCAAAGGTGACAAACTGAGAGAGGGGCTGCTCACTGTGACGACTTGTAGCCAAACCGCCTTTTCCAAAATCCATTACAAATCCATTCAGAAGCTGAAGGGTAGAAGCTTTGCCAGAGAACAAAATGATCAAAAACACAAACCATAAAAAAAAAGGGAAAAAGCTTCACTGCTGGTGTCTCATTTAGAACAAGGAACTGACACACTAGCCCAAATACCAAAGACGAGAGGACAATATATTGTTTTCTATTATGCAATATAAGCTAGGAACCAACCAATGGACTAACCAATGAAAGCTTTATGACTACAGAATGTGCAAAGAATAAATGGACATTTCATCAGATGTCCAACACCTAGGTTACTTATTATACCAAACCAAAGAGCATGGAATCGTTTCTCTCCAATGAAAACATCAGACATGCTTATGATTTTTTTTTTTGACAAAGTAACAGTTCACATTTAGGTTCAGTTACAGTAACAGAAAGTAATTTCCCTTCCAGAAGAGCGTTCAACATAGGCTACAATTATTACTTCACAAGCATCACTTTAAGCTTCAATCTTACCATAGACAAAATTACACAATTGAACAATTCTTCACATGAGGAAATGGCTTACAACGGAAGCACAAAGACACTATCGACCTTTCTCACCGTCTGAGCCATGTAGAACTGCAAGTTTTCCTCAAATTCAGTATAGTGAATATGTACAACGTATGTGAGCACAATGTTGAAGCACATTTTTTTTGTTTTGCAATAGAACTGGGGCTCTCTCTGCCAAGCTGAGTGGTTTTTCGCATCTTAGAAAACTCAGGATGCCATTTTTCTAAACAGTGGCTGAAATCCACTCTGCGTTTGAGTCATCACACGCTGTAATGTATAAATGTACATTCATACATTCACACACCTTTTAGTCATTTCCAAAATGCGTTGCCTAAATTTACAATCTGACAGAAACATGGTCAAGCTTAATCGGTTGAGCTAAAAATCGCTTTGTGAAAGTGGATTGTACAGTTTTTACAATTTCCTGTTCAAAGCCTGCCATTTTACTCCAATTATGTATTTGGATATTTATTGTAGACATTAGAACAGTTTTTATAATATGTTTGTTGGAAACCGTATTACACGTTTGGTGGTCCTCAAATCATTTTCTGCCAGCCCAGTAAAAATGTATCTTTGACGTCAATAGCCGTCACTGGCAGCGAATGACTTAATGATCAGTGATATCAAAGATTTCAACACTAGTTCTTCCTTTTTGGTTGAAATCTTACTAGACATTTTAGGATTGCCATCAAACCATTGTAAAGACTAACAGTTGAGTAGACCATTTGATTATGTGGGGAACGGACTGCCCAGGCGAATCAGGGCCTTTGTAATAGTTAAAGAGGACAATCTAAAGACGATGTCTGGAAAGTCCGTCTCCTGCAGAGGATCATTGGCTTCGTAAGCAAGAGGACATATAGCGCTTCAGACAAATCAGTTTGATGAAAACTCCATCGTCAGATATCAACTTTTGTTTGCAGCTTAGGCTTTATTTGATGTCTATAAGAAAGTGACCCAGCACGTATTGTTACCAATACACTGTATGCGCCTATACGATCACTCTGTATAGCCTTTCCCATATGATGTAAATACTTAAGCCCCCACAAAACACCTCGACCGCCATCACCTCCTACTGCATCTGGCAGCCTTTATGATCCATAATCACCTCATCAATCATCTCTTACGTGAGCTATCAAACCAAAAAATAGCAACCAAACCAAAGCAAAGGCACCAGTCAGCAGCCCCTGCTCCTTTAGAAACCCCAGGCTGAGTCCGAGCCTGGTTAGAAGCAAGCCAAAGGCTTGCAATTGAAAAAAAAAAAAAAAAAAAATGGACACTGAGACTTTTTCTATTTATTGACAAATCGAAACCAAAGAAAACCCTTTTTCTGCACCTAGCTGTTCCAACAAACGGACTGAAGATGGAAGAGTATTACTACCAAAAACAAACAAAAAGTATTTCAGAAAAAAATAAATAAAAAAAAGAGTGGATTCAGCGATGTCAAGGATAGAGGACGACGCTGTGAGGAGGAGGGGAGGGAAATGGATGACATCACAGGAGAGGAGAAATAGCTTTGTTCAGGCTGATGTCGAGTCAGGCCGGAGTTAAGTATGGGACTGAAAAAGGGAAAACCACACAGGAAGGAGGGAGGAAGAAAGCGAAGGATGGCGTCATCAACGTTCTTCTCTCCGACCTGCAAATGTCCGAACATTAATGTGTCTCTCACGGTTGAAGAGTGTCTTTAACGTGTGCCTATGCAGTTTTTCAAAGTAAAAATGGTTAAACGAACAACAGAAACCTCAGCTAACAAACCAAAGATCCACTGTTAAAGCCAGAAGCAGTTCTCCTCCTCTTGTAAAAGCCCAACTTTGGCTAAGCAACGTGTGTGCACCACTCACTTGATGTACTTTGAGTTCTCTCCCAAGCAATGTAGTACTTTTCAACAAGGCCTACATTGTTGCCGTTCGTTTACATTATTTCTAGTCAAGTTTGCTTATCCCTGGTAACTAGCTTGCCAGCAAGTATTTATTCATTTCAATTCCCATCCAAACATGCATGCAATTTTAAATAGCAGTAGCTTCAGCAAGCTAATTTGAATACGTATACGATAAGAAAGAATCGTCTCATTTAGCCTTAGCCGTTAGCTTCTGCGCGAGGCAAGTCTACCTCCAAGTTTCCTGAGGCTTTCAGTGCTGGGAATCTTTATTGATTCCAGCCATTCAATCAATTACCATTTTAAAGTGAAAAAAAAACACAATAGCTAGCACCAGTTGTGAGCTAACTACAATGCTTCCATCATCTATGTTTTGCTTCCCCCCAGTCCAACATGAAACTCGTGTTTCTGCTGACTGAATTGCTGAGCTTCCTAAAGCAAGAAGAGTGACAAAAATGCTTTGTGAGATGTACAATTCATACCAAAGACTTTTTGCTGCACTATAGCACACTGACATACTCGGATGTATCTAATTTAACTGGATTCCACCAAAGAAATTGCCCAAAAGTCAGATTTCTTTGTTGATTAGCTTGCACAAAAGCCCACCTCACTGTTTTGGAGAGGGAACCATGTAGCTTGGAAGAGCCACATTAGCGTGCTCTTTAAGAGGAGGGGAATTCTGCTGCTGCTCCATAATGTACAACAACAATAAACAAAAGCAACCAAAATGACATAAAACACACTGAGAGAAACTGCTCAAATATCGGTCAAATAGCTTTATCCTTCATTTTCTCTCTTTCTGTATGTAAAGCTTCTAGTCCAAAGAGATGCCCCCACCCACTGAGCCCTCCAATCGTGTTGACAATACCCAACGGAGGGGTGTTGTTTATGGAGCCAGGGGGTGACGGCCATTTTCCATTCTCACTTGCAATTCTGTCTGAATGTAATACAGGCAAAACGAAACCAAAAAAAGAAAGAAAAAAAGGATATGAAACCAAAAATGTTCCAAAGAGGATTTCACTGCTTGTTTGCTCGAAGTACTTAAAATATGATTGCCAATAATTATGTCTAGTATTACATTCCTACTTGGGATTTTTGCTAAATATGCGTGTTTGCGTTTTTTTTTTGTTTGTTTTGTTAATTTAATTTAATTTATGTTTCTAATTTAAGCGAACAAATTGTGTTGCCAAATCTCCCACTGCACCCTTTACCCTTTTGCTGAAGATTAGCTTTGCCAAAGTTTACATTGTATGTTCCTTTTTCTTTCTTTTGGATGCTGTATTTATTTATAATGTGTTTAGAACACTCTAGGTTTGTACTTGATGATAATTTAATGATATTTAATTAGATGTAATTGTTTTCAATGAATATTTATGTATTTAAGAATGTTAGTTGCATCAAAGATGCAGTGCTTATGCCAGGCCTCTTAATTTATTCTTTGTTAGCTTTTTGAAGACAAAAATGACCAAAAAAAAGGCAACGTTCTTTTATGAATGCTTAGACTTAATGACAGAACAATGTAGGAATGTTAAACTAGACTTACATCTGAATGTCCACTCATGCTCTCAGTATTTTTTTTTCCTTTTTTCGTGGGGATGATGTTTCAATTTTGAACATAAAAACAAGGCTCAGAATAGGCCAACAAATGATGAGCACTGCATCTCTCTTTACTCTTGCTAATTTATTGTTTAAATTGTTCTTTTCATTTGTTTGCATTCTGCTTACCATTGTCGAATAAGCAATGACTTTCAGGCTGATCTTCTAGATAATTAAAAAAGAAAGACAAAAAAAGATCAGGTGAAGAGCGGGCCAACATTGATGTAAATGGAACTACCAAAGATAACTGGAATCCTTGAGAGAGACAAATAAACTGTGTGTTTACATCCATGCAGCTCATACCCTGGTTAAGGATTTATTTTCTTTGTTATCGTATTAAATAGATAGTTTTATTAATTGCTCCCCCCTATTTTTTGCAACAAAATAAAGTGTTTCGATAACTATATTTTACAAAGAAGTCATCCTGAGAAGAAAATATTTTACGTTTTCAAACTTCAGTCATACTTTTAATTGTAAATATTGTTATGTTTAAAATGTTTCCCCCATGCCCAAAAGTCACGTTAACTTCATTGACAACTCAACAAGTGTGGAATATATGGTTGGTCGTCATGGATACCAAGGAAAAAATATCTTCGCTTGTCTTAACCTTTTATAAACCCTGGCCAATACTTAAAATTTGCTACATTCAAAAGCATTCGAAAGCTTAGTGAAATATCAGCATGAGGTTCATATGGATATTGCGCCATTTCTCATAACATTTTGCTTTGCTTTTCTTCTCAGTGTGGCTCTAATGCTCATTTATAGTATTTTGTATCTAACTGATTAGATAGACTTAAACAAAAACAAATTAAACATTTAAAACATCAAATTATTTTTTATGGGGGTTTTTTTGCAGCTAAAAGAACTGTGGACATTAACATATGATAAAAGAGGTGAAATGTAAATGTGATTAAAATTCTCCAGGAATTTAACATTGGAAACCAGGTGTAATATTATTCCCGTCTCATCTGAGATTCTGTGCAAAATCATTATCATAAGAGGTTACTGTTAAAGGGGTGTGATGCTAACACAAAACTGAAAAACCTGCTGCAGCGATCAAATTTCATAAGGACATGAATGTGTGTGTGTGTGTGTGTGTGTGTCCAATGGTTAATTTCCAAGCATGTGTGTGAGAGAAGAAAGCAAAGTCTATTTCAGCAGTGAGAACCCGAAAGGCTGTCTCACTGAATTTCCATTCATCCGTTTGATCATCACAATGAAACCAAAGAAACCAAATATATTTTTCCTTTAGTTCCATTTACCTACAGCTCCACGCTTGCTTTTGTATTGCAGATTATTTATTGATTTATTTACTTTCTAAATCCCTTTTTGGCCTTTGTAAGGGTCAAATGAGATCAGATCCAAAGAAATTATGTGAATGTGGTAGCCATTTATGAACATTTTAAACTGTTTAGTATGATGGATTCCTGACACAACATACAAGGACAGGTGTATTTTCTCTTCTGTTTCAAAATGTAGAGAAGGGACACACATATAAATGACATTGAAAAAATAAATACTGTGGATTTAGATCTAAATTGGAATAATACGAGAATCCTTTTTCTTGTCACGCGAATCAATTTCAAGTTAAGTAAACGTCTTGTTCAAGCATGATTTTACTGTTTTTGCAGTCTATTGTTGACTTGGACTGTCTTCAGTTGTGTACTGCATAGCAACTACATTGATGTGATTTGTTAAGCCAACAAATGTGAAAGTCAGACTTTTGTGTCACCTACCACCATGACTCCTGTTATTTAAAAAAAGGAAAACATACATGATCATATTTGCTATATGGACGTAACTGCTAAAGCACCTCTCATAATCAAAGAATTGAGGAATTGGGAGTGGGCTGCCCTTTTAAATGCCACCCAAATCCTAAATCTAGTTGTTTTTTTAAGTCAAGGCATTTTCTCATAGAGGTAAAAAAAAAAAAAAAAAAGATGCACAGTAGGAGTGAAAACATACAGGAGAAGAATACACTTAAAAGCCCAGCTCAGTCGAGACAATTAAGTGATACAAAACCTGATCAAATAACCCTATAAAAGCAGTACGTTATTTACATCCAGTTACTATGGCTGCTCTGAATTAGCAATTTTTTTTTTTTTTTGCCCCCAATGTATTCAATAATTGATTTCTAAAGTCTAAACTTCTAAAGTCTGAAGTCTAAACCTTGGCATTGACTTTTAAAAATATTTTTAGGGAGTAAAACAACCTCAGTGCTGTCAATTGTAGTTTCATCTCTGTCCTTTACTTTTTTGCAATACAATGAAAGCATAGCATTTCAGTGATTTTTTTTTTTCACCTTGAATCTGAGCTGCTTTTCCTCTTACGCGAACAAGATCCGAGCATCCTCTCATAAGTCAAGATCTTATTTTTATACCTACTTTAAAGTCTTATGTCAGTGTCTTTCTTTACCTGTGCATCACAGTTTCATCATACATAGCAGTGCTATAGGCCAGAGTTTCTGCATGAGTGTTTTTACAGTTAGCTATCCATGTTATGCATAGTGAACTCTAGTATTGACCTCATTCTCATCAAAACCATCATCATCATCATCAGTCATATAACCTTTGACATTGTAATACAAAACATGCATTTATTTAGATGTCCAAGTTATTATTAGTCGTCATTATCATTATTTACTTGCTAGTTCGGGCTTCAACTGGATTCTATAAATCATCAGTAGCATTAGCAAAGGGTCGAAGGTCATCTGCTTCTTATTTATTTTTGGTATTCAATCTGTTTTATCCTCCAACTCTCTCACTCTAAAATGTCATCAAAACCAAATCATTACATTCAGGTTTTTTTTTTTTTTTTAAACAATGCTTTCCATAGTTCACCCAGTGAATCTGAAACAAATTAAGTATTTTTTTTTTTTTTTTTTTTTTACATTTTGTACATTTTTGTTGGTAAAGAAAAAGAGACATGAGAAAATTTGGGTTGTGGAATAAATTGATGATCAAACATGAAGGAGACAATTGGAGAATTATTATTGTTCCACTCTATGTATAAAAACCAAACAAAAACATCAATAAATACATCACAATGGTTTTATCCATGAACATGTGAATCCGGTGTCATTACTGTTTTTGTAAAAAAATATATATATATACATATACAGATTTGAAGTGTGCTTCAGATGCCATGGACATTTTCAAAATTCATACTGGCCAATAAAAGTCAAATTCGTTATTTTCAAGGTGGTAATTAGTGTGAAGGCCTTCACACTTATTTTATTCCTGCACTTTTACTATTATCACACTTATTCCCCCCACTTTTTTTACACTTAGCAACTTTCACATAATTCATCCGATTCACCCCATTCCAACTTCAACATTATCTAAATACTCCAAATATTCACGTGAGGGGAGCTTCCTTTTTTTTTCCATTCGAAAAAATGTTCAGTTTTCCCAAAATTCATAAAATTTCAGCCAAATTTTTACCTTTGATTCTTAATGGCCCATTCAACATATTTCACGTTTACATTGTTCCAATTTGAAATTCATATATCAGCTCATTCAATTCACATTGGGTAGGATTTTCAACATTCCTAAAATTGCCATTGTCAAAAAATCCACATTTTCACCTTTTTAGCTTTTAAATACATTTTATTGTGCACTTGGTGTTTCCAAGATTGTAGAAAAGTTTAATCTGAGGTACTTACGTAATATGTTTGGGGGGGATCTCCATTCAGTTTTATCTATTTTCTATTACGTATTTTTATCTAGTACGTCACAGTCTTTGGGGCGGCGCTATCAAACCAGGTAATGGGTGCGGCCAAACGGTTTTGTAAATCCGCCATCTTTATTACTCGAAGAGTCCAAACAACTCATGGTTGCCAAAGTGGAGAAATTAAAATGTCCCATTGTTAGATGCATTAATCCACACAAATCATTGCTACATTAGAATCTCAAAGAAGTGACTGGTTAAATTTAATTTTTCATGACAAGGTGCGTTTAAAAAATCTCAGTATATTGTCAGTATAGAGAAGGATTTGCCGAAAGACTTTGTTTCATTGAGGGTTCAGTTCCTTCAATCGATGGAAACGACGGACACAGTAAAGCCGTAAACTTGAGATGACACAAAAATAATAAATCGTATTTCACTTTCATATTGTCCCCTCATTTTCATAGCATTGGCATCATTAGCGCCGTGCGCTCTGTTTTCACTTCTTGTGGATGTATTTTGAATAGTTGTATTATTCTTAATGAACAGAATATTGTGTTAAATGCATTCGCATCTGAAGGATTTAGAACCATGCCATGCCAGCTTTAAACTATTCAGTTTATGCCAACTGATTCCAAGAGTTCTCCCTCATTAAAAATTCTACATTCTCCCTATTACCAGACCCACAAGTATTTAGACTCATTCAGTTTTTTCCCCTCTAATTTCTACATTTTTTCCACCGATTCATCTCGTTCCAAGTTTAACCTATTCAGCTTATGTCTACTGATTCCAAGAATTCTGCCGTATTAAAAATTCAAACTTAAAACTGCACAGGTGTTCACTCACTAAATATTGTACAAATGAAACCTCCAGAGTCACTTTGCTGATGTTGGGCTACTTGTCCAAATTTTTTTTTTTTTTTTTTGCCTGTTAATATTAATTATATTGGAACTCATTTTTCTCATGGGGTCCAACTTTCTAAAAAGCTTTATTTGCATCCAGGCATTTATCAATTCATAAAAGTGAAGTATAGAATTATTAAAATGTAATGACAATGAATAAAAGTAACCAAATTTTGATCCCTCATGACAAACTATACGGTATTCTAAGTTGTGTATCACATGCAGTTGCAAAATTCTGGAATTTAAAAAATATCTCTTGTCTCATAGCTAAAACCCAAATGTTTTTAGTTTGCAGCAAAAAAATAAAAGCCTTATAATCAGTCCCAATACATTTGATGCAAAGTGCAGAAGTTTAACAAAATTTCGGCTGAAATAGGCTCAGTCTCATTTGCAAACTTTGGCAAAACCTCAACATTTACACATAATTCATTAGACATAATATTGCTACTTTGACACAACGCTATGAGTTGATCGTTTGAGTCTTCTTTTCCTGTAACTTACATGGAATCTGATAACTTGAAAAAGTAACACCAGTCTTTCCCCTTATTTTTTATGCACTTCACAATCACTCCATTTTCTTTCTTTTTTTCATCCCACCATTCCTCCGCTGTAATCATCTACGCATCGACCTCGCATCATCAATCCACCTCATCACTTTTCACCTTTAAACCCCGCCCTCCTCTTCCTCCCGCTCCCCTGCCACTGTTGCCAAGGAAACAACAGGCCATTGGGTTGCTGGTAAATCTAGTGACATTGTCTTTCTATTACCTGCGGGTCAGATTCCTGATAAAGAGGACAAAGCGTGGGAAAGCGACGAGTGACTGCAGCTTAAGCGTTTGTAAAACGCTGCCGTCTTAATTCGTACAACTTGCAGTGACAAAAGAGCCAGAGGGGAAAATGTTTACGGTGGCAAATAAATATGACTCCCGCTGCTGTAAGTACACCGATAAGAAATCTGCGGGGATCTTAACAACCTCCCGCACAGATGTGCAATACAGCCCATCATTGTGGTGATGTTCATCTTTTGTTGATTTCATCAGAAAGAAGTTGATTGAACCCTTTGGGCGAGTATGAGATATCGTCAGATTGTGGCAAATCCTCCCTAAAAGTGGCAGAGATGGAGTCGGAAATGACGGGACAATAATGATGCAAGTGAACGTACACTCGTTGCCCACTTTGTTATCATAATGATTGCTAATACGTGCTGTAATATGATTGGTATGTCTTAGTTTTGTTTGTTTTTAATACAGATTTTTTCATCTAATTCTATTATGCAACGTGTAAATACCACATGATGGTCATCATATCGTTGCAGATTTTGGAAGGCCCTCAATCTAATGAGATATTTAAAGATATAATGCTCAGTTAGATATCACTGACAGCCTTTTGGGGAGGTATTTATTTTAATTTTGCCAATGATTGCGGATGTGGTTTGGAAGTGGTGCAGAACTTCAGCAACAATTGTCATTTGACGGTACAACAATATGAAATCAAACATGGGGATGCTATTCACTAGAGTCACCATTGTCTGGATAATTTCTACTTGAGCGACAGAGTAAAGTGTCCTCAGAATTAGAAGTTTGTTGGTTTGACTCCCCTAAAACGTGTTGAGGAGGTTTAGATGAAATAACATCGCATCGATAATGGCTGGTGGCAAGAGTGACTACATCACATGCGCGGACAGAAGACTGCTCAAGTTGACCAGCCAACGCAAGACTCCCCATTCCCTTCTTTGATTTTTGTGGTTTTAATCCACCCCCTCCCCTCATCCCTCACTTTTTTTATCCGTCTTCTCTGTTCTTCAAAATGTTTTTCTTATTCTTTTTCAACTTCATACCGCTCTCCCTTTCTCTGCAGAAATCAATGGTCGTTCTCTCAATAGGAGGTCACAGGGTTGGCCTTGCAGTTTTTCAATTACAAGCAGACTGCAGTCACCACACAATACACACACACACACACACACACGGGAACACACACTCACCTGAGCTGCGTGGCTAGCAGACAGAGTAAATGGAGCAAAGAGGAGAACGAACAATTTGGATGTTGGAAAGGCAAGAGAGCGAAATAAGAGAAAAGGGCAAAGCATAAAGGTTTCGAGTCCAAATGGAATTTCATGTTATCCTTTTCCTTTGTAAGTTCAGTTTAATGGAAGTGTGTAAATATCCACTTTGAACGACTAAATAAGTTTGACTGCAAGAATGTAAAAACAAAGAATGAATGAATGTATCCAGGTGTTAGCTAAATTACATACACAGCTCAAGATTAAGAAAAAAATAACTACTTCAAGGTAGCTTTTTATCCATTTCACAGTAAAAACAAGAAAATGTTTCCAGTCTATGATGAAGCCTTATTTTAGCTTTCATTGGTCTGTACTCATTTTTTCAACATCCATCCAGCCATGCATTTATTTTTATACCCCTTATACTTTTCAGAGGAGGCGGAGTCTATTTCAGCCTTCACACCTTCACCAGGTAGGATTTGAATCAAGTCAGGCCACTGAACCGTTAGAGCAGTGTTTCCCAACCTTTTATCATTCACAGCACAACTTTTCATTGGAGAAAATCTCGAGGCACACCACCAACAAAAATCTGTTAAGTGTCACACCAGCTTCTATATTAAAATCAGTTATATTACAACAAAAGACGTAAAGTTCTACTCCTATATATGTATGGAGAATCGTATAATTGAATAAAAATAAATACTAAATATTCTTTAAATTGTGTATATATATATATATATATATATATATATATATATATATATATATATATATATATATATATATATATATATATATATATATATATATACATACATACACATATTGTCATATAAAGTAGTTAACCAAATGTCTGATTTTTATGTTTTGATTGGCGGATATAAATACAAGGGTTAGGGTGAGTGAACAAATCACTTCCTAAAGTGATTCGTTCTTTTTTCAGTTCATATGACTTCAACCAGTAGGTGCCGGTAATGCGCATTGAAGCTGGTGCCACCTCGCCGTAAATCAAAACGAAGAAGAAAATGACGTAACTTCCCTTTCACAAACGAGTCGTGAATTGCTTTTCCCGTTCCCAACTGACCGGATCTGTGAGTGAGTGATTTGCAGTAAATTTCAAACCAGCAACCTAATGTGAAATTGCAGTAGATATATTGGATAACAATATCTAGGCGTATACATGCATACACGTTATTTAAAAACTACTACAAGTGTTATAAAATCAAGATTACCCAAACAGAAGCATAATCTCCCCATTGTTGCATAACGGCGCATCCATTCATGCAATAAAGTTAGCCGTTAGATTGGAGAAAACGTGCATAAAAGAAGTGGTGTTTCAGTGAGTGGTTCTTTCTTTCCTTGGCAAATCGTAAATCGACATTCTGGCTTCCATAGTTCACGCCGGGAGACGCAACACGTTCACTGACTGATCCGTTGATGCACGGGAAGACAGTTCAGCCATTGACTCGTTCGCGAACGGGAAAGTCAGGATTCGTTCCCTCACTGATCCGTTCTCAGGATGAACTGGAAATGCAAATCACTCACTCACTGACTCGTTCACTCACAGATTCGTTCAGTCGGTGAACAGGAAATGCAATTCACGACTCGTTCGTGAGCAGGGAGTTACGTCATTTTCTTCTTCGTTTTGATTTACGGCGAGGTGGCACCAGCTTCAATGCGCATTACCGGCACCTACTGATTGAAGTCATATGAACTGAAAAAAGAACGAATCACTTTAGGAAATGATTCGTTGACTGTTGTTCACTGGGGAAAAAAAATCGTTCTTTTGAACGAATCGTTCACTCACGAGCCAACACTAACAGCAACACACATAAACTGAGTATGTGCCGATGCCCAACATGAAATCTCAAGATTCTCCGATTTGCCACGCATGCACGATTAGCAAGTGGCTTACCAGGCCTTGCGCGAACTGACCTGTGGTTTGGCGATCCTGTTTACAATGCGCTCGGTATTTAATGTCGGACAATTTCTCACGGCACAGCTGAACATCTCTCATGGCACACCATATTTGTATGAGTATTCAAAGAATGTCATCCAATACAATACAAATTAATTGAGATGGCTATTTATGAATAAGAGAGTACGAGGGATTCAATAAAGGGAAAGTGATGTGCTGTGATGAGGCCAGAAAAGGGGAGAGAAGAGAAAAGCAGAGCAGGAAAGATAGAAGAGGAAGAAAGGGAGAAAGGTAAGTGGTGACAGTGACATGAAAATAAAAACAAAGGGAAAGACTGTGGCTGGCTCAGATGCTGAGGGGTTGTTGGGGCGGGGAGGCGTGCAAAATGGGAGGATGGGGGAGAAAAGGGGAGAGGGCGCCAAGCCTTGCAACCTCAGGGGTTATTGGGTCGTGGACAACCAATCTCTCTCAGCTTAATCAACAGCAGCAGAGGTGATTGCAACACCGCAAGGGGTGGGGGGGCTGCTTAGAGGGGCTTGGAGGGAAGTGAGGGGTTTGGCAAACTGATAGAATGAATGGGAAGGTGTTGGAAGGTGGTGGGGATGAAGCTGGGAGATGGGGGGAAAAGATTGGTCAGACAAAAGGGGAGAAAAGTGGAGAGGTAGAAAGAGAAAATGGCCAAGCTGAGAAAGGAAGAAGAAAGGAGGACGAGGACTGAAGAAGATGGAGGATTAAATCACAGGACTGTTTACAAAATTGACAGATTAAGGATTACAATTATGTGTGTTTCCCGTTCATTTGACAAAATAACTGCTGGTTTTCTTCTATTTATAAAATAATAAGAATGACTCCATCAGAACCTGTGGATAAAGAGAACAAATTTTGTTGTGTTTGGGTTGTCTGAGTAATTTCATGACTAGCCTGCTAGCTAATATTGTCGCTCAACACTACCTTATCGGTTTCCCCAATAAAATCACAATTCACGGTTTTCATGTATCACGTTTTGCCGTTTATTTGACTATAGAGGAAGACATGCTGAAACTCCATGACTCAATTTTTGTTTTAAACAATAGAGACAGGTAATACAATAAATCAAAAGCAAATAAATACATTCAAACATAAAGGGGGCGGGGGGGGGGGGGGGATTATAAAGTGGTTCTACTAAATGCACTTTTCAGATGAACACACGAGAAAAATTCAGCTTTTGGCGGCAGATATTGCCTTAAAGTACAAACAGCAGGGAACCTCATTCAACTGTTTGCACTGCTTTTT